>NW_007252625.1:231544-281945 GCF_000164805.1 Carlito syrichta
CAGGCAGGTCTCGAACCCGCGGGCTCAGGCAATCCACTCACCTCAGCCTCCCAAAGTCACGGGATTACAGGCTGAGCCACCAAGCCCGGCTAATAAATGCAATTTTAAAAAAAGAAACTTTATCCCCAATGCAGCATTAAAAAGAGGTGGGGCCTTGAAGAGGTGATTCAGCCATGAGGAACCCATCCTCATGGGTGGGATCAGCACCTTTATAAAAAGGTTTGAGGGAGTGAGTTCCTCCCTTTTGCCCTTCCACCATGTGGGGACACAACCTTTTCCCTTTCTGCCATGTGAGAACACAGTAACAAGGTGCCATCTTGCAAGCAGAGATCCCTTTCTCTGGTGTTCCTCACTAGACACCAAATCTGCCAACATGCAGATATTGAACTTCCAGCCTTCAGCACTGTAAACAATACATTTCTGTTGTTTATTTAAAAAGTATATACAAAATAAAATAAAAGTAGCACTTAAATAAGATTGCTAAATTAAATACAATATTTGTTGATGCTCTACAGTCCAATAAAACCATGATTTCAAAAATACATACATACATACATACATACATACAAGAAGGCCTGGATAGATGGTCTCTATGTAACTTTTCCAGGCCTTATATTATGTTATTAAAATTTTTCTTGGTGCCTTTCTGAAGTAACACTGTGATCCTCATCTAGAATTTTTGTGCCTCGGCTGACTGATTGGCTTTATCTTGTCTAATTTATATACTTTTCTTTCTTTGATTCCCATCACCCCCGACCTGACTCTTGATGTTGGTGGTTCCAATTTCTGTCATGACTTCTGTGTCTTACATATGGTGTAAATATTTATTTTGATTAGATTTGTGTGCAGCTTTTGTAAGGATAGGAAACAGTTGAAAATGGAAAGATATACCTGAGGAAGTTTGGCAATAATCAGGCCACTTCATCTGTAAATCACACTTGGAGTGGGCAATTAAATAGGTCTCCTCCCCACTGAGAACCCTGAAGCATTTTAAAATGTAGGACCTGGAACACTGATGGATTTAAACAGGGATTCAATGTTAAAATGGGTCACCTCGGACATATAATAGCACTTGCCTGCTGATTAAAAAAAAAAAGTCTTACAGAATGATCATAAATCTTTGGTTCAGCTTGGGCACTAAGCTTCTACCTATCTTGTTTTAAATAAGTGTGAAGAAGACAGAGGGAGAGATAATTACTATCACAGAATCTTTGAATCAGAAGAAAATGTAAAGGTCATTTCACTCAACTTCTCTTGCAAAGCAGAGCTCTTTTCCCAACTTCCCAAGCATGTTTATTTTTGCTTGATTGGAAACTTACTATTTTTGCTTGATTGGAAACACTGCTTTCTGAGATAGCTTATTGTTCTATTGTTTACAATATTGAGAAATCCTCTAATTGTGTACCAATATCTATTTTCTGTTTTTTAATTGCCTATATGTGGTTTATCTGAATGGGACTCATTGAATACTGTGATAATCCACTAAATTGAATTCTCTTTGGCCCAGAGTTTTGTTACTTAGCACTAAAATGACAGCATTAGCTTGGTTCCATTAACTATGTTTTTATTGAGTCCTGTGGTAAGCAAAGCACAGATTTCCTATACCTCTCTATCTTGTATTAGTCTGATAGATTGTGCTATGCTGTAGTAACAAACAACCATAACATTTTAGCAACGTAAAACAATGAAGATTTATTTCTCATGTTATATGTCATTTTAGGTTTGTGAGGATCTGCTTCACTTTGTTCTTATGTGGGGCTATAACGTGATGAAGCCTTCATGATCTGTAAGATTGCTGGTTAATATGGAAGTGGGAGAGGAATGTGTCAATTAGAGCACTTCCCTTATGAACATTTACCTTGAAGAGACCACGTAGCTTCCACTCACAATTCACTGCAAACACTTTTTATTAGGGAAAGGTAGTGCAATACTACCCTGTGTCTAAAAGGAGGAAAACCAGAAATATCCACTCTCCAGTGAAATGTTAATGACAAACATGCAATATTTGGTCAACAAATGGTCGGTTGATTTTTATTGCCATGTGAACAAAATATTAATGTCTTTTGAAAGAAGACAACCTAAAGATTCCATCCAGTGACAGCATAAATCTCATTGCCCATGATATATGGGATAGTAGCATCTATATCAGATTTGAATATGGCTCCCTTTCATCTAGAGACATATGAATTGAAAATACAAATTAACTTTCTCTCACAGTCCAATATGCACTGGCCAAAGTGAACTAGGATAAGTTTGATAAACATTGTAATTTGGTAAAAGAATAATGAAAGACATGGGACTTAGTCTGGCCCAGAGCAACTCTGCTGTTCCATAGAGCCAAGAGTGTGAAAGCTGCCTACCTTGAGATTGGGAAATAAATATTCCTTGCATAGGCCTCGGTCTTGCTACCTAGAAATCGTTCTCTTGTCTGTTGTTCTCTTTAGTCCTGTAAAAGATTTTTTTCTTTTCTATTCATCTTTATGGGCATATCTGAAAGATGGATGTTGAGGAATATGCCTTCTTTCAGAGCTAAGTGGTTTTCTATGTCAACTTTCTGCTTACAAATGGCTGACAGCTCAAGAGTCTATTTAAACTCAGATGGATGGCGTTTTCTTTTAGGTCAGATGGGTGATTTGTCATGGCAGTACAACTCTCTGAAAATTTTGTGGGTGTCTTACCTATTTGATTCCAGTCAGCACTTTATGCTAGCAATCCCATCCACGGCTCTTTGTAAAACATGTTTCCTAGGATAGCTATATCCTTTATGATTCTCATCCATGTATCTTTGAATCTTCTGTATTGCAGATACTTTGAGCCACTTAGGCTTGGAAGACAACAATACCATTAAGCTCATTTTCTGGGAGGTCCACTTTTACTTAGCTCTCACCCCAAGACAACTTAATCAAATCAGAGTTTCATACAATGGTTACTATAGTCATACTTTTAATTTGACCATTGCCTACAAGACTGAGTCTCACTTAGCCTTTGTTTCTCAAGGACTATGAATTTTATCTTTTTGCCCTTTTGGTTGGAAAGTAGTTGGCCTCTTCTCTCCCCAAATTCAGGACACTCTTAATTTCTTTTTCATTTTTAACTGTAAGTCAGTTAATTTTTTTTCCAACCAAATCTCTTTCTTATAATGCTTTGCCAAATGCAGCCAATAACTACCTACACATGCCACAAATTATATTTCTCTAACCACTTTTCAGAGAGTTTAGAGTTTACTAGGTACACAATCTGTCTACCTGCTTATATAGGTGACAGTTTTACTACATGTTTTCAACTGTTTAACTGATTATAGTTTCTTCCCTACTTACTGTCTAATTGCTAAGCTAATGCCACAGATTGTAGGGTTTTTTTTTTTTTTTTTTGGTTACAGCTGTCTCCTTTTCTTATACAAATGTCTATATCAATCAACATGTGCTAAATTATTTTCTAGAAACAAACACCCACAACATTGTAATGGTTTAAACCCATAAAGGTTTATGTACTGTTTGCTCTATATGTACATTGGGTTCTCAGGGTTCTGTTCAGCATTGTCTTTATTTGAGGTTATAAGTGAGAGAGCCTTGCTGTTTGGAGTGTCACTGGGCATCAAGAGAGGAAAAAAGGGAACATAAAAAAATGTTGCCTAAAAATACCATGTCGGTTATATTTACCTTTTATTGGTCAAAGCAAGTCACACAATGACATTTAACTCAAAAGAAAGAAGAAATGCAGTATTACTGTGTCTGGAAGGAGAAGAACTAGAAATACTGGTTATCAACATTAATAACTACCCTGCTCTTTATAATTTCTATAAAAGAGTGATTGATTATATTTAAAGTCTAAAAGATCTGAAACTCTGAATGTGCTAATTTTTGTACAGGTAACATCTAAATGTGATTTCATTATTCAAGTGTCTGTAGTGCTAGAATATATTAATCAACTAACTGATAAAATATTTGTATAATATCTGCTAAATTTTAATATAAAAATGAATCCATTATAAAATAAATCAAGACTGCATCAAAAATATTTATTTATTAATAGGGATAGAAGATGCTTTGCTTTTCAAATGAGGGCATCCATGAATCATACCACACCATGAAGTCTTTAAGCAACTAGAATTAGCATCTGACTTTATGCTAATCTCTTTACTTGTGTATGAGGTATGCATTAGGGCACATTTGTAAAGATGTCATTTAAGGGTCTTTGAACTTTTTAAAGTTTGTCTAGAAAAAAAAGGTCGTATTCTTTGGCAAAATCTATGACACCCAGTAATGTACCAAGTACATGGGAGGCAGAGACGTATTTCATGAACAACAACAACAAGAACACAATGGCTATTCTTTTATTGGCTAATTTTATTGGAATGTGATTGATATTTGCTAAGAAACGAGATGAAAATTTTCTGCAACAACTAGGCACAAAAAGTATACGTGGTTTGCTATTTTGCTTTTTAAAAACAACAGCAACCACAAACTAAAACAAGACCAAAAAAAGCCAAATAAATAAATAAGGTTTTGGAAATTATATCCTATAATTAGTGAAGACAACCAGCAAATGCAATATCATAAGAAGTCTAGTAGAATGGTTGTTTATTTACTGTAATTTATGTTCTTATTTTACTGTTAAAAAGCTCTCAAAATTGAAAATTCAGTAGATAAAATAGCAAGCCTTTTGTCCTGTATAGAGTGCCTTTTTTTAGTGAAACTAAAGTGCATTATATTTATCTTCACATGTAATTATCACGGTCATTTAAAATATTTTAGAAAGGGATTAGTTTTGCTCTTACAGCTACCCTACGCCATAGAATTAATAGGCATCACAAGAAACCCTGTGGTCACTGTAGCACAAAGATAACTAAAATAGCCTTTTCTGATTTATTTTCTTCCAGACATCTTCTCTTTCAAATCATCCCTGAATCCCACTGTTGCATTGTTCTTTCTAAAAATTCTTTATTAAAATCTTTCTTTGTCATGTGTCAAGACAAACGACTTTGAATTCATATTGTTTATAAAATGCAGTCCAGATCCCTTGTCCAGATCCTTCACAGTCATTAAAATCATTGTTTTCCTCTTCCAAGAGAATAGCAATTTTCTTTTTCACATCCTCAGTGTGCCACAGGTATCCACCTTTCCTGACTGAAATGTTCTCCCTGCCATGGCAATTTGCATTCATACTCAAAATATAGGAAGATCCTCATATATATTCTACTCTCAAAGTTTAATGTTAGAAGTTTTTATTCTTCCCCATCTCGATAACTTATACATTCTGTTTGTACAAAGAGGCACAATTTCATGAGCCAAATAGCATATTTTAAAAATTTCTCACAAGAGCAAGTTGATAGTAAGTGCTGAATAAATGTTTGTGAGTTTACTGACCTTGAGACATTGGTATTGCTTCTATCTCCTAACAAAGTCATAAGTTAGCCACAAAATTAGACTATCCATTTTAGTTTCCAAAACCAGAAACTCTTTTTAATGATGCTAACACATGCTGTTTCACTTTCAAATTACAAAAATGCTCACACATTTCCCTTTCCCTTGGCTTTTTGCCATTGCATCATTATCAATTTTCTTATTTGTTTCTTCAAAATTCTGTTGTTGTAAACGTAGTCTCTGCTAGGTCACTGTGTCAAAAATTGGAAATGGAGAAACTAGTTCTGCTTTGGCTCAACCTGTAATCCCACGCTTTGGGAGGCTGAGGTGAGTGGATTGCCTGAGCCTGCGGGTTTGAGACCCGCCTGGGCAACTTGGCGAGACCTCATCTCCACAATAAATCAAAAAATCAGCTGGGCATGGTAACACGTGCCTGTAGTTCTGGCTACTCGGAAGGCTGAGGCGGAAGGATCGCCGGAGCCCTGCAGGTGGAGGCTGCGGTGGCCGGGAGCGGCCACTGCACTCCAGTCTGGGCAACAGAGTGAGACTCCGACTCAAAATAATAATAATAATTAATAAACAAACAAACAAAAAGTCCCTAACATAGTAGTGGAGACAGAAGCTAAACTAATATGTGCAATAATGTTATGAGTTTTGAGATTAAAATACAAATGAGTAAAATGAACACCATTTGCAGTTCAATAAAAGGCCAATTTCAAGACTCTTACTTGTTGTTTTATCCCCCCCAGTATCATTTTCTTATTGCTTTTACTGTTTCCCTTCATTGCAGAAACTTCACGACTTTTTTATGTCTCTTAAACCTTAAGATCCTTGATCTGGTTCCTATACAATGGACTATTTTCCTGTTTTCCTCAGTGACCTGGCCTGCTTTCTGCTTTTTGTGTGCTTCCCACTAGCTTTTTGAGCCTCTCCCAGCTCTGTGTTAAGCCACTATGACATCCTACTGCTTTTCCCATCTGCTCATATTCTTGCAGAAATTTCTATTCTGATTCCCAAGCATGAGCTTAATGCAATGAGTGAGCTGACTTTTTAGACTCTCCTGCCTCAGAACTCTTCTTCCATCTGAATGCTGTCCATGAGCATCCTGGCCTGTCCACCTGAAATATTGACACTACCACTTGTGGCTCTCAGACTCACAAGTAAAATAAAAGATGCTTTTATTATTATATTTCACATGTTAGAGTTCTTTATGCCACCTCAAAATCATTTCTATTATCTTCTTTTATTAACACAAAACTGAAGTACAGTGAAGGCATGAAATTTGGTTGCAGTGCTATTGGTTAGTGGGAGAGTTAGGATTTAAACTCAGGTGTTCTGACTTTAGGCTCTATGATTCTATTGCATTCTCTGCAGAAGCAATGGTTTTGGCTCTTTCCACTAAGGTTATCCCACTAAGGTTATATCTGCGGTGAAAAACTTCTCCCGTGCCTTTGGGAGGCTGAGGTGAGTGGATTGCCTGAGCCCGCGGGTTCGAGATCCACCTGGGCAACTTGGCGAGACTTCATCTCTACAATAAAAAATAAAAATACAAAATAAATAATCAGCCGGGCATGGTAGCGCGCGCCTGTAGTTCCAGCTACTTGGAAGGCTGAGGCGGAAGGATAGCCAGAGCCCAGCAGGTCGAGGCTGAGGTGGCTGTGAGCGGCCACTGCACTCCAGTCTCAGCGACAGAGTGAGACTCAAAAAAAAAAAAAAGAAAAACTTCTCTAGGTCTTTACCCTATACTGAGGTAGCATAAATCTTCTCCCTGCTAATAGCACATAGAATGTCTGAATATACTTTATGAATAAAAATTCAGGCTGTTAAATAAAGGAAGGGAAATCCCTGGTTGTCAGTGTCAATGGGAAATTTAAAACCATATTGTAAGTTAGATTGTTTTGCTTGGCAGCTCGAAGATGGGAGGGCAAAGGATGTCAGATTGAGTCTGGTTATAAGGCCTTTGGGTTGATGACTGGAGTTGAGTATCTGTTGGGGAATGAGATATGTGACCTTGGATTCAATTCAAGGAATGGAAATTAATAACCATGCTCAAGCTGGACCTTTACAAGGAATGGAATGAAAGAGGAAGTGGGCATAGTTTGCCCATATGTCCAAGTAAGCAACAAAAACTTGATTCCACCATAGTCCTTGGTGAGGAATAAAATGCTCCAGTGAGAAATTGAAATCCTAGGCCAGAGTCATAAATGGGAAATGGGCATGGAGTCTGAAATTATTTTGTACAAATATTTTGCTAGACTTCTAAAACCAAGATATTACTTTTAAAACATTCTGAACTAGTAAACAACCTGGAACTGTTAAAACAAAGGTGAAACAATTATGTAACAAACAACCCAGAGTACATGAGAACCTTATGAAACAAACAAAGACACTAAAAATGAGCTCATGAGAGAAAATATAAAGCACACAAGGAAATATCACACCTTGAGGGAGTCAGTTAACACACATTTAGGGGGAATAGCTCTCCTGAAACGAGATTATGAAGCAATCACAAAGAGGCCATGCAATAATCACTGCACTATCAGAATAATTAAAAAAACAAGAAGTGAAATAGCATCAGAAATAAGAAAGACAATGACAAAATCGCTTGCAGATTTAAGAAAAAGAACAAAATAAAACTCTGCCAATGAAGAAACTAGTCACAAAAACTAAAATTCACAAAATACTTATATGGAACATTATAGAACTGAGCAGATTTACAGTGAGATAAATCTGAGACTAGTATCCAGAATACAGTGACGAGGATAAAGAGATGGGAAATATGAAATTAAGAGATGTGGAGGATGAAATGAGAACATGATGATCAATCGTGAACCGCTTTTAAGGGTAAAAGTGTGTAGAGGTTATGATTTGCCCTGAATGTTCAAATGCATGGAAGGACGCTTCTGTCTCAGATTCCATGATCATGATGGAACCTTTGTCTTAAAAGTATTGTGTAAATAGTGGAATTTTTGGAATGAGAGTTTAGGTGCAGTTACTTTTCTGAGAAGGGAATGGGGAAAGGGTGGGTTTAAGAAAAGATCCCAGAACAACAAATTCCTTTTATCTTCTTGTTGCAAACTTTGGTAGCTCTAATACTATTTTTATGTTTCATCTAAGTCCTAAAACATGTGTAGTTTGTGTGTGTGTACTGATCTCACAGCTGGCTAGTCATTATATTTGGGGATTTTATATTTGACAACTACTATTTTATGTATCTAGTGTTTAATTTTCCTTTTTCTGGCAGTCTGACATGTCTGGTTGGGAGAGTAGAGTAAAGAGGTCCTCTCTCTCCTGACACAGACTTTTGAAGATTTTTCTCTTCTTAACTAAGTATGATCCCATATACCAGAAGGGAACGCAAAAAAACACAGAATTATGTTTTGGAGGGTGGGCCCTTATGGCACAGGCTTCTCTCACTAGTTGTTTTAGGAACCCATCGGCATCAGTGTACCAGCTAGTGTTGTTGTGAGAGGCTGCATTCGGGTTCAGTGAATTTTGTTTCAGAGATTCTTTCAATGTGCTTGCCCATTTCATGATCAGTGATTTTTGAGCACACCTGCCCACACTGTGCTGAGTGTTCTGCAGTTTTTGACCCAAAACAGCACGACTCCCATGCCCCACCCTCCCTATTCACCCCATTTCGCGCTGATCAACTTTTTTTTGTTGTTTTCCTGGATGAAAATGTCCTCAAAGGGAATCGTTTTGCTAATGTAGAAGAGGGGAAACAACAGACCGCAGAAGCACTAAAAGGCATCAACATTGACAAGTTCAAAAACTCTTTTGAGCAGTGGAAACAGCATCTCAATAGATGTGTTGCATCAAACGGAGAGTACTTTGAGGTTGATGGAAGTTTAAACATGTAAGAATAAATTCATTTTTTTTTGTTTTGTAAATGTTAACACTTTTATTTCCTAAATTTTTTTGTCACTTGCAATGATTCCCAATGAAAAATATATTTTGTTTAGATTATAAAAATAAATTTCTAGCAGGGTATAGAAATCAGCTATCTGCATACTTATCACATCAAATCACAAAGGGTAGCAGGAAACTTTGTTATCAAATTCTGAATCACAGATGTCATGAACAAATGAAGTACATAATACTTAACTGTACAGTTTTATGGACGACATTATTAATTCCAGGTACCCACCACTCAGATCATACAATACATGTGGAACCACATAACATGTACTCTTCTTTCTGTATCTGGTTTCTTAAACTCAACATTGTAGCTGTGAGATGAATCTCTATTGCTGTGTGTAGTAATTTCCCTTATTTTTCATAACAGTTTGAACGTATGTACATATTTCTTGTTTGAACATATGTACATATTTCTACTGAATATATGTCAAGGAGTGGATATACATGCACTATTGCTAGGTCATGTGGCATATATATTTAACTTTAGTAATCACTGACTGTTTTCTAAAGTTGTTCCAATTTACACACTCACCAGCATTCTATGATGTCTCCAGTGTCTCCATATAATTGCCAATTTTTGGTATTATCTTTTTTTTGATAAAGTCATTCAGTTAGGTCTAGTAGCATTGCTTTGAGATTTTAATATGCATTTTCTTAATGACTTCTGATGGTGAGAGCTTTTCATAAGATTATTAGCTGTTTTGAAAAGCATCTGTGAAATCATTTGCCTATATTTAACATTAGAACTGTATGGGCGTTTTTGTGAAGTTACATATAAAATTAATTAATAAGCAATTATTATATAATAAATTATGCATGCAGATAAATGAATTCAAGTCCTTTGCCAGATATATGGTGAAAATTTCTTCTTCTATGTAGTTTGCCTTATCACTCTCCTAATGCTGATGCCATAACTCATTTTGTGCCACTATTACAGAATATCACAGGTTGTGTCACTTATAAACAGTAAAATTTATTTGGCTTATAGTTCTGGCGGCTGAGAAGTCCAAGACTGAGGGGTTGCATTTGATGAGGGCCTTCGGCTGTGTCTTCCCATGGAGGAGGGTGGAAGGGCACCAGAGCAAGGAGGAGAGTGCAAGACTAAGGGTCAAACACATCCTTTGATCAACTCATTCCTGCCATAAAGAACCCACTCCCACGATAGCTTTATTTATTTATTTTTAATACACAAATTTTATAAATGTATTCCATTTTGGAGTTCATATATATGTGATTTAACAGACATAGGTGACTGAACTGAAGCTAGTTTGTCAAGAGCAATGTCCACCTGGGAAGATAGAATGCACAGACATAACTTAGAACAAAAATCCTTAATGTGAAAAATAACTTGAGGTAAGACAGACTCCCTCCCTTCCTTCTCCCTCTCCCTCTTCTTCTCCTTATAAATGTGTGTGTGTGTGTGTGTGTGTGTGTGTGTGTGTGTGTATCCACCTTCAGCAAGCATACTTCTTTTCAGACACTTGTAGTCAGTAAAAGTATGTTAATATATACTCCAAATCTTTCTGGTGGAAGGATAGCAGAACTTAGAAAGAGGGCAGCCCAGGTAGCTGTTGGTCTCTGCTGCTGCTACCAAGCATTGGCTCATTAATTCAACAAATATTCTCTGAGCACAGTGTGCCAGACACTGTTCTAGATGTTAAAGATATGACTGGGAACTAGACGAAGTCACCAGGCTGAAGACAAGGCATCCCCCTGTAGGTTTGGAAATTCATGCCGCTCTCACACTCTGTCGGCCCTTGTTAGGCAAAGCAAGACTCCACACTTGCCCTCAAGGGAATACTATTGGAGGCTTGATGGTAATTAGGTATACATTGCTGGATACTCTCCAACAAAGTCTAAGGATGAATATCACTTCTACTTCATCCTTCACCCATTGCCAGTAATCAATGCAGACGCTTCCTTTCTGCCATTCTGCAGAACGTCCTTTGGGGGGAATCTGTTCACTTGTAGTCTAGATTCTGTTTCCTTCAGTCACATAGAACCTCATTTCTTTTCCAGTTTTTTCTTACTGATAGTTTGCTCATAGCATCTAAATCTGCTCAGGTATACATCTTAAAAATAAAATAAAACAAAGCAAATCAATAACAGCAAAAGAAACAAAAACACAATTCTTCCTATTTCTTCTAAGCCACCATTTTTGAAGGGGAAGCAGCACATTTTAGTTTCTCTACACTGTTATTTCCATTTCACTCTTTAATCCATTGTAGTTAGACATTTACCCCTCTATACCTGAACGTGTTCTGGCAATGAATGCCTAGCTGCTGTATCCATCCTGGTTTATTTGCTTTTCTGCTAAATTTGACACTGTTAAACACTCTCTTTTTCCTGGTGTCCTCTGATTCTATTCTCTCCTTTTGCTATTCCTTCTATTCTATTTCCTTTTGCTTTGGCAATTTCTTTTCAGTCTCTTTTGTTCCTTTCTTTTTTTTCTGCTAGATCCTTAAATGCCAATATTTGACAGAGTTCCTTCCTCACTGAGCTTCATTTCTGACTCTATTTACTCTCCCTGGGGAATCTCATTCACTCTTAAGGCGTCAGCCCTCCCCATAATTGCTCCTGACTACTGTGCATCCACACATCTATGGGCTCACTGAATACCTTCACTAGGACGTCCTACAATCAACACAGACATCTCTCCCCTGAGGCTGAATTCATCCTCCTCCTCCTCTCCTTCCCCACTTGCTCTCTCTTACTTCACTATCTTAGGGGATGGTGCCTTGATCTACTGCCTGTCCTTCAAGCCACAGACACAAACATGCACATGTGCACGCGCGCACACACACACTCAAATCTATCTCTATATTTGGTCACTATGTTTTGCTGTTTTTACCTCTTCAATATTTTTTGACTCTGTCTCCTCTTCTCCATCCCTATACTACTACCTTAGTTCAGGCATCCATCATTTTTCATTTGTATTACTGCCACAATCTCCTAACTTTCTTGACTGCAGCATTGCAATTTTATCCCCCCCAATCTTGTCTTTAGCCCCATTTGTTCTTCACATTGATATATCAAAACATGTCATTCTCCTGATTAAGGCTGATTTTAGTCTCTGAGAAAGTTCAAGTTCCAAGTATTGTATTCAGAGCTCCTTAAGATCTGTCCCCAGATAACCCCTCCATTATCGTCACACAACTGCCTCATCTGTTGTGCACCTGCAATTCTCTCTCTCTCTCATCTCTGTGCCTTTTCCTGCTCTATCTCTGTTGTTTGGAAAGGCCTCCAAAATCCCTTTGCCTAAGTCAGTCCATTTTGGGAACTTCACTGATTCATTTCCTCCTAGGCTCTTCACTAGTGGGTTAGGTTCCCTGCCACCATAACCCCACCCAACTGCTTCAATGTCTCCTTCTGTAGCATCCTGTGCATTCTCTGTCATGGCATCAAAATAGTGTGTTATGATGGTCTGTGGTTGGGTGATTCCAACAGGATAATGGACTACTTGAGGGCAAGGACCAACTCTTTTTTATATTTGTCTCCTCAACATTCAGCACAGTGTCTGGCACAGATGATAAGGCTTGCACTATAACTGAAAGAAGTAGCTTACAGGATGTCTTCCTTTGTCATGATTCCTCTCTATTTAACTTTATTATTGCTTTCATTTTCAACTTAAACCCAAGCCTTTTTCTCTTAGCTACATTTCTTAAATTTTCAAAATGGATTTGATTTTCTTCTAACACTCCTCTCCCAGTTTCAGGGTCACAGCACTGCCCATTTAGGCTCCACTACATGGGGCCAAGCTTGATGATTTTACCTAAATTGGAGAGAGAAAACATCGAGTCCCGTCTGTTTTCTATCTTGCTTCTTTAATTAATCTTTTGGTTTAGTATTAACTCTTTTGCTTTTCATCATTTCTCTTTTTTTCACATATTTTTTTCATTCCTCTATGCCTTTTTAGTTGGATCCATTTTCTCTTTTCATTCTCTCATACTGACACTAAAAGCAGTCTGTCACCTTTTGTTCTTTCCTGTCAGTCAATCTCTGGTCCATGACAGATTAACATTGACAAGCTTTTGTGTTGAATATAAAATGGTTTCTTTCTGTACTGAAAAGGGAACACACAGCACACAAACAAGTTGGGGAGAGGAGTATTTATCACAAAAGAAGTTGGAAAAATTGGAATAAACATATTGATCTATTGCAATCTTTTGATTGTGCTAAAATCAGACCAAGCAATTAATCATTTGGAATATGTACTTACTAGCCTCTCACACTTTAAGATTTCTTAACTTCCAGCATGGGCAAGATTTATTGTGCTCTAGGACAATCTCTGAATGCTAGCACTCACCTTATTGAAAAAGGAGAATCTATGGAATAATAATGTTCTGCCATCTCCTTTTAAAGCAAACATTTAGAGAAACATTTTGAAATAAATATGTCATAACAATTATATGAAGTCAAATGAAATAGGAGAAATGGGATCATTATTTGAGTTTCAAAATTAGCATAACCAATTTATAGAATAATAATGGACATACATGAAGGAAAAATGTTATCCTGGTTACAGAGGCTGGGCATTGAAATCTACAGAGTTGGGTTAACATTCTAGTTCTACAATTTATTTGTCATTTGGCCTTGGGCAAAACCTCAGTTTCCTCATCTGTCAATTTGACTAAAGATTACAAGGTGCACTGTTTTAAAGTATTTAGAACAGTTTCTAGTATACAAAATACCCATATAGTAAGTAAGTCATTAAAATAAGAGTTGTTATTAATTTTCTTTCTTATCTTCTGGTTCATTCTTGTCATCCATCCTACATGTCTAGTCTCAAAACTCTCACTATTGTTACCTCTTCCTAAGCCTGTACTTTTCAGACTTTGTTGTGACTCATTCATGGATCATGAAATCAATTTAATGATCTGTATTTAAAAATGTAATAGAATAGAAAATATTAGAGTGAGTGAATGTTCTAAAAAATTAGGATTTTTGTGAAACTTTTTATACTTCTGAACTGACTGATATTTTAAACAGGTTTTTCTGACTGCTGTGTATAGTAAAAACTCTAGGTAGACACAGATGGAGGTAGAGCATTTGTCATCATCCATATGAAAGATAAAGAGGAACAAGGCTAGAGTAGAAGGAATAGTATTGATGAAAACTCACTGGATTATGCATATAGTTCGAGGATAGAAACAACAGGCTTTGTTCACACACTGGATGTAAGGTTAGAGTATTTTGTTGGACCAGACAACTAGAAGAATGGAAATTCTATTTCCTGAGTTGGGAAAGCCTATTGGAGGGTTAGATTTCTGAGGTGGAACAGAGGAAGACAGAGTTTGATTTGGGGCATAGTAAATTAGAGATGATACTGTAATGATATGGAGATGCTCAGTAGGTAGCTGGGTAGACAAGTCTGAATTCAGAGGCAAGTTCTGAGTTGAAGATAAAAATTTTGGACAAAAGTATTCTAGTTTGTACATTTAATTATATAGTCACCTTAGGTATGATGGAAAGAATGAGGTTATTGTTGGTCCATGGTAAAGGACAAAAATAGATGGGCAGTTCAATAAGGAACGCGATTTTTAAGTCATGGGTAACTACACATTTCTAGCTTTAAATGTCACCTTAAAATTATGTATCATAAGCCTTCTTTGAGGAACATGGTCATTAACACAGGAGATGGCCAAAGAGACTGTTTCCGTGTATCTAGCTCAGTGATTCTCAATGTGTGGTTCTTTTAAGGGTAGTGATATTAATGTCATGTGGGAGTTTGTTAGAAATGAAAGTTATAGGACCCACTCAAACTCACTGAATCAAAATTTTTGAGAACGGAGCCCAGCCAGCTGTCTTAATAAGTGCTCCAGATGAATCTGACACATATGAATGTTTAATCATCGGTGGTCTAATTTATATGTAATAATTATGAAAGCAGAAATATTATTGTGCTATAATCAATTATTTGTTAAGAGTCTATACAAAGCCCTGTGTTGGGTACTTTATCCTGTGAAAGATACAGTAGAGCACAAAGATAATAAACTAAGCAGTCTCAACACTTGAGAAGACTACAGTCTAGTTGGGGAGATTGCATCTACACCTTTAAGAAGTTGTCTAATAATAGAAAATAATAAATAACTAGGCAGGCTAAAATGTCTGTTGGAGTTCAGGAAAGAATTCCCAGTGTGGCAGCGCAGAGTTGGGAAATACTTTTTTATTTTTATTTTAGTTTTAAAGTAAAATTTATTAGAGAAAGAAGAGAGGAAACAAAAGACAGGCAAAAAGTTTTTTTTTTGTTTTTTTTTTGTTTTTTTTTTTACCAGAAAGGCCTAGCATGAGCAAGTCTCAAAAAAGACTCAGAAACACTTTGTGGAGGATATAGAACAGATGGAAAATGGCAGGAACCAGAAGAGTCTAACTGGCGAGACTGGTTCAATTTCCATCAAAGAATGAGACGAAACTGAAGAGAGAAGCGTTGATGTCATTGGGGCATTGCAGCAGTCTTACAGAAAAAACAGTTGGAGGAAAAAATGTTTTAGAAACCTGGTATAAATAAAGGTAAGCAAGCACTTTTCTGCCTGTACCTCTCAGAGTCTTTCAAATGCTCAAGATCAATGTGGTGCTTTAAGTGGGATTATGGCATTCACTAATTTAGTTATGATCCTCAGAGAAGGAGATGCCAAAATGAGATTAGAACCCTGAAAACGTCTCTGAAGTAGAAAGTCCCTGAATCATTGTAGCTCACTTGGCTTAGCAAGGCATCAAGCATGCTAACCACTTCTTGTTTATCCTGTTCATCCGTATTATGTCAATAATGAAATAGATCAAAGTCATATTCTGTGGGATGCCAAGACAATCCAGGTCTTTTTAGACTTTATTATAATAGAGTCTGGGAGAAATAATATAGCCCCGAGGCACAACTGTAAATGAATAGTGTTGTTCATCCTCTGTGAATGGCAACTGTTTGTGAACCTCTTTTCTATTTGTAATAAAAAAGAACACATTTGCCAAAACATTGGCAACATACCACTTTTACGGAGCTAGTGTCTGTAACAGTCAAACTCATAGAGGCATAGAAGCAGAGAATTCAATAGTGCTGAGCAGTTGTTCAATTTACATAAAGTTTCTGTGAGAGTAGGTGAATAAGTTTTAGAAATCTGCTGTACAATATAGCACCTATAGTTAGCAATACCAAGTTGTGCACTTCAAAATTGTTGAGGGTACATCTCAAGTTAAATATTCTTGCCACAAAAAAAGGGATATAAGGAAACTTTAGGAGGTGTTGTATATATCTATTACCTTGATTGTGGTGATAGTATCACAGATGTCTGTGTATGCCTAAACTCATCAAGTGATATATATTAAATATATGCAGTTCTTTGTATATAAATTATATCTCAATAAAACTGTATAAAGATCAACAAAAGCTAACTAATCTCCTTTAGCAATGCTGCATTGAGCTTAGCTGTGATGAGGGCTCCTACTTGGCTGAGGCCATGCTAGTCCACAGTCATTCTTCAGGTTCCATCTGGTTTCTGCAGTAGTTGAAAACAGGGATCCCCAACCCCAGGCCACAGACTGATACCAGCCCATTAGGATTTGTGTTGCACAGCATGAGATAAATGGCTGGCAAGTGAGCCAAGCTTTATCTGTATTTACAGCCACTTCTCATCGCTCACATTATTTCCTGAGCTCTGTATTCTGTCAGATCAGCAGTGACATTAGATTCTCATAGAATTACAAATTCTGTTGTGAACTATGCATGCAAGGGATTAGGTTGCATGCTCCTTATGAGAATCTAATGCTTGATGATCTGAGGTGGAGCTGAGGTGGTGATGCTAGCTCTGGGGAATGACTGTAAATATGGATTAACGTTAGCAGTGAGGTTTGACGGCACAGAGACCATAATATATCAATTACTGGCAGGCTCATATCAAAATCCTATCAATGAATGGCAAGTGGGTTGATGTACTTCAATTGTACAGCTGCATATGGTACATAATTATTGTATAATTACGTAGAATATATGGTTCTTTATACTGTTCAAATATATATATTATATATAATTATTTCATTGTATCACATTATATTTCTCTATATATGTATTACAAATAAATATTTATTTCATTATATTTAATTTATTCATTATGTACTAATATATAATATTATATATTTCATTATATATACAATGCAATAATAATATAAATAACGTGCACAATAAATGTAATGTACTTGAATCATCCAGAAACCATCTCCCCAATCCCAGTCTGTGGAAAAATTGTCTTCCATGAAACCAGTCCCTGATGCCAAAAAGGTTGAGGACCGCTGGTTTAGGGGATTAAATAGATATATTTTATCAACACCACTCCTACCTTCTTTAAGAATTTAATAGTAGCAATAGTCTCCCACTCACAAGATAAATTATATTTTTATGTACTATTTTGGCCAGAGGTGGGGCAGTTTCAGCAGTTTCTATTTGATCTTTCCCAAGACAAATGATCTAATGTACTGGTGACTCCAACTGCCAAGTAAATCATTTCCAATTATACACTCAGGGACTGGAGAGATCACCACTGGGTTGGTCCATAGACCTACAAGGTCTACCCTAAACTGAACTTGAGCTGAGACTGTTTTTATTATCTGGCCATCATAACCCCTTACTTTAACAGAGATGCTATAATCATGCATTGGGTTTCTGGGCATCAATGTCAATTCAGACCCTATGTCTAATGTTTCTTGAGATGTCTGGGCATTTCCTTTCCCTAGTTTAAACTCCTTGACTGATCCTCCAAACATTTTGATTGTTATGGTAATTTTAACTTCCTAGCTTCCAGTTAAAGCACTCTCTCTTGGCCTCTGTCATTTGGAGCCCTACCATCCCCATGGATATTAACAAGCCCATCTCTGTGACTCCTCTCATAGACCTGGTCAGCAGAGGAGAGCCACCATTGAACAATTTTGTAATGCTAGTGCCCCTTTTACTAATGTGTTCCTGATAGTGGTTGACGTGCCCAGTAGGTTTCCCCTGGAGCACAATTATCTATGAGATGTCTGGCTTCACATGATATATCCATTGCAGCATGCCCACTTTTCTCAGTCTCTATTTTTTCCTCTGCCATTTCCCAAGGCAACTCAAATGTATTCAGCGTTGGCTATTGCTTTCTCCAGGCTTCTAAGAGCAACCTAAAGTGAGGATCCTGTCCCCTGGCATCCTTGCTAGGGAATCAAGTCCCATTACCTCAAGTCAGTGAATTCTTTGCTTATCCAGTCTTAAATGGCCACCCTCTCGATTAAGTCACCTCAAAATTCAATCCCAGGATAATGCCCAGATGTCTGCCAGTACATGCTAGCTAATTCTTGCAGCTCTTTTAGTACATAATCACGTTTCTTGCTTATGGAGCCCAGGGTGTCCTTAGTCAGAGTTATTCCAGGACTTAGCCTGTTACCTGCCTGACTACCAGCAGAGAAGCTGCAGAACAACTCCTGAGATGGTTACTAGTGCACCGTGTGAGGGCTGGGGGCTTCTGCAGTATTTTTAAGCATTAGAGAAGTTCTAGCCCTTTATAGGGAAGAATGGGTTACTTCAACCTGTTTTGAGAGTTTGCAAAGCCTGAATCCTCAGAGGCTTCCATTCAAATGACTTCGTCTGTATTTCATGGTTCCAGATGTTTCCATTCAGGGCTCAACCTTAACGTAGATTTGCCTTGGCTAAGCATTAAAACACGTCTGGATATCTGTACCTCCAACAATTCGGTCTTCAGCCTGCTGCTCATCAGTGTGTGCCTTACATTGCAGGAGGTACTTGCCTCTTGGCAAGCTACCAACAAGTCTCTCTTGCTCTCATCGTTTAGTCTTAAACTGCTTGTCATGGTTTTCAGTTTCTCATTATCCTTCTGCAGGGCATCAATCCAACTTAGCAGTAACTAGACAATTCCTCATCCTCTAGAGATTGTTCCCACGATTGCTATCAAATGCCTGTGTGCCCACACCTGGAGCATTTCCCTATAATTTTTTTTCCCAGTTTGCCATTAATAAACTCTTTAGTTATTGAGCCTTAACCCTTTTCTAGGAATTCTGCATGTCCCATACATCATGAGGGAGGATATATTATTTATCTTCTTGGCAGTGAGTGAGCCAGTACCTGAACTCTTTCTATATGTTTTCTCAGACCACTCCTGATCCCACTTATGATAGTTTAAGTCCTCCAAGAAGTAAATGACTAGATGGAATTAGATAACAGGAGACTGTTAGGAGGATGGTGAAAGCCTATGAAGGAAAAAGGGAAGGGAGCAGAAGGCAGAGAGAAACTTCAGGCTATAATGCAAATCTGAAATGTGTACAGGAGAGGGGACATGAAGGATAGTTGGGTAAAAAGAGTCTCAGGTTGCAGTACAATTCTAAGAAAGTTTTCATTAGGTTGATATAAAGTTTTGAGTCAAAATTGTCCATCAGAAGAGTCCTGTGCCTTGCATTAGTTCTTTTGCTGTACTCTTTTGTTGGCTGGGAGGAGCTCATGGGAAATGTTGTTTCAGTGCAAATGTGGTATTGTATCAACAGATCTAAGTGTTGCATTTAATAGTTGCCAAGGGTCCTGCATATCTACACTTGTTTGATCATGGCATTTTCTTGTAAAAACCTCTAATGGATGTTTGGTGGAATATAGTTTTAAAAACTCTGGGTCCATATTTTTATATATATATTAAAATGTATATATTTTAAATTTGCTAAAATTTTAGTTACTGATATATCACTTTAGGAATGCATATGATACCTTTTTAAGTTTCCATGGTGCTCATTGCTTTTCTTTGGTCCTCCACTGTTTTACTGGATTTTTAAACAAATATCTATATAACAGATGACTATGTGCCAAAATTTTTCAAAAATTCTGTCTAAACTTAGACAGCTATAAAAGAATATGATAAGCTGGGTGGTTTACAAAACAAATATTTATTTCTCACAATTTCTATATCCTAGGAATTCCAAGATTAAGGTAGCAGCCAGTTTAGTGCCTGGTGAGGACCCTCTTATGAAATTGCAGATAGATAGACATCTTGTTGTATCTTCACATGGCAGAAGCAGATCATCTCTCTCATGTCTCTTCTTATAAGAACACTAATCCAATCCAAGAGGACTTTAGTTCCATGACCTAATCACCCCCAAAGGCCACACCTCCAAATACCATCATAACTGGGTGTTATGGTTTCAACATATGAATTTTAGAGACATATTTGATCCGTACGAGTGTCTGTAAGTATTAACTTGTAACAATACATTTGAGATAGGCATTCTTATTATATTTGTTTTACAAATGAAGAGATGGAGGCTTCAAGAAGCTATATGATATCCTCCAAATCACATAATTAGTAAGTGACTGTATGAGAAGTTGAACCTGTAGAGTCTGGCTCCAGAGCCTGTGCTTTCAACCACTGTGCAGTGCTGCCATGTGGGCATTTCTTATGTTGTTCAAGGCCCTACAGAAGAACCTCTGGAAGCTAATGCTGAATGGCACCTAGCAGATCATTCTTAATGAAGGTTTCTGAGTAGCTGGTGTGATATAACTTGGGTGATTTGGATAAGCAGGACTCTGATAACCAGAGAGTGTATTCCCTGATGAACATGTATACAAATACACATTAAGTACATATTTTTTTTGTGCCATGCATGAATACATACATAAATCTGTACATATGTGCTCCTACATACCAAACCAACTATGCAGCTATGGCATGTCTTGAAATATATGTTCACTTTAAGTATATACAGTCAATACACTTTCAGCATGTCCATAAATACATTAGTAGCTGTGGGATTTGAAGTCATACTGACCTTCTTCTCTTTTATTATCAGTGGGATCTTCAGCAAGCTCCTTTACTTATTTTAACTTCAGCTGTCTCATCAGCAAAACCAGCTATCATGATACCTATCTCACAGAGTTGCAATAAAGATCACATGAGATAAGAGAAGTGAAACTACCTAACACAGCCCCAGTACTCAGAAGTACAGTGAATGCTGTGTTAAGCTGAATTAATATTATCTACATTTCTAAACACAATGGGAATTTTAATGATTATTAATAAAATGAATGTGTATTGTGTTCACCTGAGCTGGCTTAAAAAATATACACCCTGCTGATTCTACTGTGAAGTCCAACCTTCTTATTTTTCTTTATGCTGAAGTCATCAGGGGGCCTGAATTACCTTCTCAGCTCTCCTGCTGGCTAGCTGTGTGATTCTAGACAAGCAACTTTCCTCTGTGGGTCCCAGTTTCCTCTTCCTTCTAGTCTGAGATCAACACCTCTGGAGAGGTGTTGAGTTGGCTACTAAAAAATCAACAAAGAAAACTTTAAAACAATTAGAGTTGAGGGTTTCACTTCAGTGATTCTGTTATAGCATTTTGTTCATTAGGGTGACACTAGTTACCACAAAAAATAAATTTCTGAATTTTAGTGGTTTAATACAGAGGAGCTTATTTTCTGGTCATGCAACCATCTGATGTAGGAATTCCTGGTATTTGTGCTGCTCTCCCCTTCATGGAAATTTTATCTTCTTTCATTTTGTTGCTCTCTCGTGCAACCGAGCATTGGAATCCTCTGCTTCCAGTCAATAGACAGAGAAAATAGGAGTGTGTTCACATAGGAATGCATGAAAAGTAATGCTCGTCGTTTTCTCTTAGATTTTATTGACTGAAACATAGTCAAACGGCACACTGAGGCTCAAGGATAGGAGCTGCCCTCTTTTCTTCCAGGGACAGTCAACTTTATCTATCATTGCTAGGTTTGTGACTCAGTGGACTTGATGGCACCTGAACTCCTTTCCAGGTAAGATTATTGACTGTATGGCTAACACAGACAATGAATAGAGGACTCTTACTTCACTTTTCTTGAACAAAGCTCTTTAACTTTGTGAAGCTCTGAAACTTGAGTCTGTTCCCTAAATATGAATTTCACAGGGAAGAGAAAAGATTATTAAAAACATTGTATCTTATCTAAATTTCACAAATTTTGGAAATTGGAAAATTAATTGCTGTTGCCCTTTCTTAATTCTCTATCCTTTGGGTGTGTAGATAGCAAAGATCTTTCAGACTGGACAGATGCAGTGGCTCATGCCTATATATCAGTACTTTGAGAGGCCAAGGTAGGAGATTTCTTCAACACTAGACTGGGGAACTTAGGGAGACCTCATTTCTACAAAATAAAAAAAAAATTAGCCAGGTGTGGTGGTAGTGCGCCTGTAGTCCCAGCTACTCAGGAGGTTGAGGTGGAATGCTCGCTTGAGCCCAGGAGGTCAAGATCGCAGGGAGCTGTGATCATGCCACTACGCTGCAGCCTGGGCAACAGAGTGAGACCCCCAACTCAAAAAAAAAAATCTTTTAAACTAAAAGGAAGTATTTTTTTTCAATAACTATTTATATCAAAATTTTTATCAGAATAAATTCCCTTGTTCTTCAACACATGTAGATTGTGTTATTTTTAAATATAATGTTCTTATTGAGTGTTAATTGCATGCACCTACAGCTTTCAAAGAAGTGATAACTAGATACTGTCAAACTGATAACAGGCAGTCTTCTCTCTAGCTCTATGGATGTGTTAATTTATAAGGTGGTTTAGTTAGAACTTCACAGATTCATTATTTTGGGGCTGCTTGGTGATCTGAGCGATAAAAGAAAAATGCAGATATATTGCTTCTGTTTAAAATTCTGTAATAAAGCAATGGGGAGGAATGCTGCAGCACAGAGATTTTGATGATAATAGCATTTACCAATTTATCCTAATTTCCTGCCAGGGTTTGCAAAGAATGTACATGTAAACACAGAAAGATCTAACCATATTTTCCTTTAATTTTCTTAATATACACCTTCTCATTTGAAAAAGATCCTATGTAATCATGCTTAAAATCATTTGCAGAACCCTCAGTCTACTGTCTATGTTTTTGTGTAACATCATAGGGTCCCATGAGATGGGCATGAATGGTATTGCCCAGACCAACACATTTACAGATGTGTCTGATATTAAAGTGTGCCATGTCCCTACTGATAATTTCATCCTTGTAGTTATATACTGTTTATATTTTTGTGATAATTCAGAAATAATTCAGATTTAATGTAAACAAATTTGCATTAGTGAGAGTTTGCCAAATATAATAGTGTAAAAAATTTAGAAGAGAATATCAAACTTGAAAGCAATTTAGAAGCTTTGGTTTTGTGTCCTTTGGGATTGCTCACATCATAAGCAAACATAGCAGGGGCTTTTTGTGTATGAAGTTCCCACATAGGGATGAGGGATCAGAGCCAAGGTATAAGGCAGGGTTTCTGTTTTCAGACACTCTTGTGGGTGCCCTTGAAATTCCTGTAGTGCCTCAAGATAACATCCTCATATCTTATGGGGAACAGGAACTCTATAGAGTTCTTGCATTCCACCCCTTAACACAAAGGTGGTCCCTTTACACAGTGTTACATAATATTTTGTTGAGAAGTGAATGTATGAAAAAAAAAAGCCATGCATTTAAAAATGTCAAATGACTTTATTATTTTTAGCATTTAATTAGTAAAGTTTTCAGTAATGTGAGAAATGACTTCAGGATGCTTTGGAGTTCAATTTAAGATATGCTTGAAAGTATAAAATATTTATAATAGTCAAAGATTTTGTTAGAAAACAACAAAGGAGGCCATTGAATTACAGTTCTTTTTTCTAAAGCTAAATTCTTCCTTTTAAAAAAACAATTACTGCTTAAGATTCTTTCCTAGCATACAAAATTTACTATAAAAGGTAACATTTATTTTTGTGGAAAACTTTATGGTGTTCTACCTTCTTCTTTTCTTTTTCCTTATTTCTTTTTTGAGGATTTATTTAACCCAACATATATATTTCAGGTGAGTGAATATCTAAGAAGCGAATTTGTAATGGGTAACTGATCTGACAATGAATATTCAACAGGTTAAAGCAACAGAAATAACACAGGGAAAGTTGCAGAAGGTTTTGGAAAATTTTTTTGTTTGTTTGTTTTGAGTTGGAGTCTCACTCTGTCACCCAGACTGGAGTGCAGTGGCCACTCCCAGCCACCACAGCCTCAACTTGCTGGGCTCCGGCGATCCTTCCGCCTCGGTCTTCCAAGTAGCTGGAACTACAGGCACGTGCTACCACGCTCGACTAATTTTTGATTTATTATAGAGATGAGGTCTCGCCAAGCTGCCCAGGCGGGTCTTGAACCCGCAGGCTCAGGCAATCCACTCACCTCAGCCTCCAAAAGCATGGGATTACAGGCTGAGCCACTGAACACGGCTGGAAAATTTTTGAAATTTTATTTTTCAATTTAGTCAGTCACCTGAATTGTGATCATAACAGTGCAGTATATTCTTCTCCCTGAGGAGTTAAGTGCAGAAAGACAAAAACCTCCAATACCTATACTTAGAAATGGCACATCAAAACTTATTTATAATTTTTATTTCCTCTTAAGGTAGATCCAGGCCTTTGTCTACTTTCAATCCTGTTCTAGGGCACATAGGTCTTCTGAAAACAAGTTGAGCACACTATACCTTTGCATGGTGACCAAACTAGCTATCAGCCTTACCCTGCCCTGATTAATATTTGGTATTTACCTGGTTCTCCTCCCATGCTCCACACAAAAACATGCAGATATGTGCGGAGTTACTGGCAGGCTTTCTCAGTGAGGTAGGAACAGAGGTTCATTCCTGAGCAGCGTCGTTATGTCCCCCAGGTGTCTATAGGATAAGGGACTTTTGAAGCCCAGGTGCAAGTAGATCAAAGGAAGGAGCAGGCTGACATATGCAACAGCAGAGGAAGAAAAGTGGGGCATCTGCAAGGCATGGTCAACATGGTTTTCTATATTCTAGGAAAAATATCAGGACCACCACTCTCGAACTCTTATTATTTGTCAACTTTTCTGCTATTGAGTATAAGGCAGAGGATGTGACACAAGAAACAGGCAAAGAAGCAGGAAGTTACACTAATAGCATGTGGAGGAAGAGAAGCCCTATGGTGTACACCTGATAGGGAAGGATGATTTTATTCCTAGTCTTCTTGGACCAATCCTCCTTCTAGTTCCCTTACTTTGTTCATAGATACCTCCACTGAAGAGGAGGATGAATTGCTATCCCAGGCCTGAGATCTTGATAACATCAACTGGCAGGGCTATTATTCCTTTAAAAGTATTCAATTACGCCTATTTATTATTCTCTTCTGGTTTTGTGCAACTGGTTGGGTAAGTGGTCTTAGCGCCTCTGAGAGCTTGCTTAGTAAGCACACTCATTCTCATAGTCTCTCTCTCTCTCTCTCTCCCCTTCCCCCTAAAACATACTTGATCCTAAAACACAGACTTGAAAGTCACCAGTTCCACCAAATAATCTTTTATTAGAGCTCTATTTTAGGTGCCTGCTTAGTTGTTAGTAAAGTAATATTTTAATTCCTATTTTCCTGCAGAAAGAAAGAGTAATGGCAGGACAAGCTGTAGACACTTCTAGATAGCTATGATGCTACCCAGTGACATCCAACCCTCATCTATTCAAAATAGACAGGCAACTCAAAATACAGAGAGGCAACTTGTTTTGCTGGAAGAGAAAAAACGCATTTGGGGTCAAACAGGCGCGTTTGAATCCCAGCCTAAACACTTAGTGACAAGTTATTAATTTATTACATGTTAAGTTATTTGTCTGAGTCTATTTTCTTATCTCTAAAATGGAGTTTATACTATTTTCTCTGAAAAGTTGTTGCAAAAGTCAGAGATAATGTGCAGTCTTTGAAAGATAATGAGCATAAATATATAGTCACTTTTCTTCTAATCAGTTTCTGAGGATCCTCCCCCTTTCCTTGTCCCTAAGAATTCTTTATTGTCTTTCACACACAACCCTCAGGCTGTCTGCCATCCTTTTGTGGCTTGTTTTCTCTTTTTTTTTTGAGTTGGAGTCTCACTCGGTCGCCCAGGCTGGAGTGCAGTGGCCTCTCCCGGTCACCGCAGCCTCGACCTGCTGGGCTCCGGCGATCCTTCCGCCTCAGCCTTCCGAATAGCCGGAATTACAGGCATGTGCTACCACGCCCAGCTGATTTTTTGATTTATTGTAGAGATGGGTCTCGCTGCCCAGGCAGGTCTCGAACCCGCGGGCTCAGGCAATCCACTCACCTCAGCCTCCCAAAGGTGCGGGATTATAGGCTGAGCCACCGAGCCCAGCTCCATGGCTTGTTTTTCTTAAAGGTTACCCTGATTCATTGTCATCAGACTTCACCTGTGTAGACCTAGAGGCAGTTGAACGTTGAGTAGAGTAGACAAACATATATTCTGTAGGAATGTTATAATTTAGATAATACAGACATATTACACAGCTAACCTCACTCTCAGGTGGCCTGATGAAGCTTGGTACCCAAAGAAGACTAATAGCAGGATATGCTTTTAAACTGATAATCCTTAAATTTTTTTCAACTTTTATTTAGAGTGAGTAGATAGAATTTCTACTGAAAGAAAAATTGTATATATTTTCTGTGTGTGTTGTAAATAAAAGGCTTGTTATATGCAATGAAAGCATAAAATATTAACTTTTTAGAATTATCTTTCATTTCACAATTTAAAGTTCCTCATAAAACAAGTGGTATTAGTTATTCATACAAACAAAGTTTAATAAGACTAACACCCTTTAAATATGTTTTCTGCTCTCCGCCTAAATAAGAAAAATATTATCTAAATAAATACTTAGCTTATTTTTGGCTCTGCCAATCTTTCTCCACTCCATTCATACTGGGGCAACACTGATGTTTATTGTTATGCATTCTGGAGTTAAATTAAGACTTTTATCTTTATATTTAATATATATAAAGCATACATACATACTATCACACATTTCTCACTAGAAAAAAGATAAGGTACTGGCAATATTTTGTCAGTCATAGCCACTTATTTTGTGTTGCAATTTTGAATAGTCTGCAGCTATCAGTTTAAATAGTTTTCTTTCTAAAATTTTTATAAAGTTCAGTAATTATGAGCATTATAGTTTATTTTCTAAAAAACCTAAGATGACCTGACTAAAGCAATGAAATTCTGAAAACCTGCAAGATGATAAAAAAAGTATCATCTATGAGTAAAAATCTTAATGATGTGTTTACCCTTGTAAATTACTTTGTAATTTCTTTACAAAACAATGTCATATCTATTACCATAATTATTCCTAACAATAAACACATAAATTAGTTATCATTAATATATAGACAAGAAATAGTGGCTCAAATAATTTCATTTACCTAAGAGTACAAAGCTAGAAGTTGATATGACCAAAACTCAAATTTGTATCCTTTAGATCCAAATCCTATGCTCTTTTCTATGACCATGTTGCAGGCAACAGATATTTTTATTTTTAGAAAATTGAGCAAATGTTCCAAATCTTAGGTTAAGAGTCAGAGAGGCAAGAATGGAAAATCATCCACCTGGGATGATTTGTCCTAGAGAGTGCAATTAATTTGGTCCCAAAGTGCTTTAAAGATCTGGGACATTTTTTATTAAGTAGGTGAAGGTTGGAAAAATTTGCCAACTTTTTCCTTTCTGACTTCATTCACTTCTTTGTACTTTAAATGCAATTTTATAGAACCAAGAAGAAATGGACCATCACATAAAAAGTTGATGGTCCATGGTTCCAGGCATTTGATGTACTTTTATTCTACTATGTAGACCTTGAGAAAAACACATGTATAAGTTTGAAAGAGTCATGGAAAACAGGTTGGAGGCAAGTTTCACAAAACAGAATGCTCGTTTGGGACGGACTGGTTTATTTCATTCGAGGAAGGGAGATGTTAAAAAGGTCCGAGGCATTATCATTGACATGTATTAATTAAATAAGATTTTATTTATTTACATTCTAAAACAAACTGGTATTATTATTTTGGATTCAGTAATTCAGTTAACATTGGTATTCCTAATGAGTAGCAGATACTTTATTCTCAGAACATCTTTAGAATGTTAGGAGAAGTGGAGCAGGAGCATAAGGAAGGTGGAGGTTGAAAGAAACCATCCAGCTTTAAGGGTCTTTTTGGGCTTAACAAAAGTAGTGGTATTACAATAGCATTTTAATTAGAAAGGAATCTCAAAGAGTAGGGCAGTTCCACTTTGCAGAGTGCGATTTATGCAAAGAACAATCGTGCTATATTTTCTGGAGGCATGTTATTCTGGGATGCAGGATTGGGGTAGAATTATAAGCTATTACATTTTCTGCTGCAATATCAAAGAAGTTCTCTTGTCTTTTATATTTCAGAATATTTCAGTGACTCAGCAGTTTGAGTTAACATGTTTGGAGAAAAGGAGTAAGAAGGAAGAACCTAAGAAGTGTGGCTTTAAGGGGCAAAGGAAAGAGAATCAAGTCACAGAAGCTTTACAATTTGTCCAAAATTTTACAGCTTCTAAATCGATGTTCTTGAACTCTATATCCTCAGAATTCTATGAAGTTGGCATAATAATACCCCTAGTCCATAAAGTTACTGTAGTATTAAAGTAGAAAATAAATGGTAAGAGCTTAACACAGTATGAAGCAGACACCCTGTTAGATGCTATAAGGTTATAATGAAACTAATAATACTAATTCTCCACCTGATGTTTTTTTTTTACATACCACACTGTAGTAACACAGGATGATTCAGTGCTGGGTCCAAGCTGTCAGAAAAGCTGCTGCTCCTTTATTCCTATAATGCCAGGAAGTGGCTGGATTATGGGTGGGTGTGGCAGGAATGTGAAAGGAGAGTTGAGGTGGGCAGAAAAGGGGGGGAAACAGTGGGAATAAGACCCAGGAGGCTGTCCATGGCACTATGCAGAAGTTAACATTCCTTTACCAAACATCCTGAGTCCACCTCTCATCCCAAGGTTAGGAAAAGTCTTCAAAAAAAAAAAAAAACAAAAACTCATTTGTTTAATCATCCTTATTCTGGATAGATGATTCTTAAAATAAAAGATACCAATGTCATTGCAGTCCCCCAAATGCAGGGGTTGCTTACATGGCATTGAGAACTGAATGTCTCCTTCCTGGAGTGCATAGGCAGGAATGTGTGTGCTAAAGAATGAAGATTTGTAGCAGGAATTAGAAGGAACATTTTTAGTCTCACAGTAAATTAAGCATATGGATAGAATGGACTGCCTGTTCTGCACATCACCCTTCTGATGTGACTCTTTCAGGAAAAAAAAAAAAAGATGTAAAGTAATTATGACCTACTCAAACCAATCATCTTCTGCTTTCAGCTCCATTGACTTGTTCAATTTCTATCAGTGTCACTTTCTACTTGAGTTATATAGAGAAGGGAAAAAAAACCTATTTGGTTTAACCTGCTGCAGTATTTTTTAAAATTCAGACATCCCTAGAGTTCTTGGAAAGTGATGAGCATTGAGTTTGTCTTTGGTCCAAAGAGTTTTTATCTACTCTCTTTGTAGAAGTTGACAGTTCTGACATTTGGTCATTCATATTTGGCGATCTCTGCATCTCTAGTGAAGCTTGAAGAGACAACCCAGTCTCTAATAATGGGGGATGGGGAAGAAAAGCAAAGAAAATGTGTGTGTGTGTGTGTGTGTGTGTGTGTGTGTGTGTGTGTGTGTGTGTGCGCACGCTGCTATAGGAGATGAGTGATTAGTATTTTAAGATTAAAAAATGAAATATTTTAGTAAATAAATTTTTTCTTGGCTCTTTTAAATGGGAGCAATCTGGTATAATTTAACCAGGTGTAGAATATATTTAAATAAAATCAGTTTAATTATTAGGAGACTTTTCTATAATGTGACATCCATTAAGGGTTCAGTTTAATTGTTGAGTAATGTGTTTAATGGCTAGAGCAGCATTTACTAAGATTTTATTTGAAAAACACCACAAACTGTAATCAAACATCTTAAATTATATTTTCCAAAAATCTATAACTATACTTAACTTTTTTGTGAGTTAATAGCTCAGATAGTAAACAGCAATAAGCTAATGAACAACAATGTTTTTGACCTTTTATCTAAATATTATACACTTCTTTTTTTCAAATTTATTTTTTCATTTGACTGACTAGCCTGGCTTCTGAGAACCAGGCTAACCCAGAGCACAAAATGTGTATCAGTCAGAACTCAACCAGAGAAACAGAGCCACTATGATATATACATATTAAGAGATTCATTGCAGTGAATTGGCATACACAGTTGTCAGAGATGTCTAGGCAAGTCCAGAATCCTTAGGGTAGACCATCAGGAAGGGCAGACTGGAACATTTGAGAACAGGTAAAGTTGTTGTACACAGGTAAAATTTCTTCTTCATCAAGGAAGTCTCAGTTTTGCTTTAGGATCTTATTGAATCTAGCCCACTTAATTGTCTAGAATAATTTCCTTACTTGAAGTCAACTGATTATGAACTTTAATCATGTCAACAAAATGCCTTCACAGCAACACCTGGATTGGTGTTTTATTGAATAACTGGTAACAGTAGCCTAGCTAAGTTGATACATCAAAAGACCATCATAAGGTGTCAGTATGCAACAGATTCATGTGGATAGCAAAGGATTAATGCTGGTTGATTCAAAGAGGGCTTATCGGTGCCATTTCCAAAAAAGATATGGTTTTGAAGATGCTTCAGCATTGTTTTCTTACTTGTGATGTAGCTCCAAGTAAATAAATTAGTCGGTGACCTAGGTGGGTTTTTCTTTTGGGAACAATCCCTGAATTACCTAAATCAAATATAATGTTCCAGGCTTATAAATACCACCACATAACTGTGATTTGGAGGGCATGGGTATATCTTCTCTTTTTCCTTCTTCATCTTTTTCCTAGTCCTAGTCGAGAAAACAGTTCTTTCTCTATTAGGAATATATTATTTGCTGTTGCAGTAAAGAAGGATAGGATTTTTAAAAAATATAAAGTAATGTTGACTACATGGTGGTTAAATTCCCAAACTAACCCTTCAAATCCCAGTTCAAAGATAAAAAACCATATTCTTTATGTGTACACACCCCATTTGGAAATTTCTTTCTAAGACAACTATAACTTGAGTTTACAGGGAGTTTAGGAAGTAAATATACACCTAGCTGACATCTGTTCCTTCTTGTACTCATTTATTAACTTGTTCTCTTATTTCTAATAGAATGATTATTTCTAATTGTGTCCCATAAGTTAATATTTTCAAGTTTCTACTGTGTGCTATGCTTGACATCAGATGCTGCGGCATAAGACTGCTAAGGTAAAGGAAACAGCCACCCAGAGCTTAAATGTATGTTCAATTTATGGTAATTGATGCTAAAATAGGGGAAGTAGAAAATTCCATAAGAGAGTATAGCAGAGACACCAGGGGGTTGCTTCTGAAATTTGTTCTGGAGGAATTAGTAGCTAAACTGAGGTTCACTTGGTTTAGGGAAGGTGGGAGGGTGAAGAACAAGAAGAGAGAAAACACTTGTATGAAGGTCAAGAGGTGAGAGAGAACTGTGGATTCTGAGAGATAGTTTATCAAGTTGAAGCACAGAATTCAAGATGACCGTATTGGAGAATTCAGAGATGAGATTTGGGAGGCAAGCAAAGATTAGATAAGATTAGATATTAGAATAAATGAAGTTTGCCCTTCGCCTGTGGAAAATCAAAAGCCATCAGAGAGTTGGGAGTCATAAAGCAAAGAGCGGGGGCAGATCTTCCTTTTAGAAACATCTCTCTGGATGTAATCTAGACAATAGATTGAAAAAGGGGATCCTGAAAACTCAGAGAGGGTAGAGACTGTTTCTACTCTATACATCATTGTATGTATTTCTACTGACTAACTCTGTGTTTAGAATACAGTAGTCATGGATTTATTATTTTATTCATTCAATGTATACTTGTTGTTTAATTGCTGTGTGAGTCAGGGTTTTCCAGAGAGACAAAACCAATGGGATCGATAGACAGGTAGGCAGACAGAGATATAGATAAAAGGGGCTTTATTAGGTGAATTGGTTCACATGATTAGGAAGGCTGAGAAATGAGAGCGAGACCAATTCACCTTTTCTCTACTTTTGTTCTATCCAGGCTCCCAGCTAATTGGAAGGTGCCTGCCCATATTGAAGGTAAACCTTCCCCACTCAGGTTTCTCAGATTCACATACCAATCTCCTCTAGAAAATACTCACTCTGTAGATATTCCTCGCTATATGCAAAGGAGATAGTAATAAATAAGACTGGCATGGTTTAAGCCATAGTGGGTCTGGTGGGAGAGAAAGAGAAATAACAATGAATTAATAAAAAATAATTATTTATTTTGCTAAGTGCCATGAAACCAGAAGATTGCTCTGATAGAGAACAATGGCAAGTGATAGGTAGGTGTGTCAGGAAAGGCCTGCTTGAGGAGGCGGTAGACTTGAGATAGAAATTGGAAAATATGCATGCTAGACTGAACTATAAAAAGTAAGGTCAGGTGGGAGCTATCACAATGACCCAGGGAGGATACGATCAATATGTGTACCAGGGCAGTGGAAATGATCATCGAGAGAAGTGGTGAAATTGAGGACATTGAAGATTCTATAGGACTGGGTCATTAACTAGATGTGAGGGACTGAAGAAGAGGAAGGGATGAAGGATGTCAACTAGTGGATGGTAGGGTTGTTTCCTGAAGAAGAGATTCCAGGATCAATGGGAGGATCTTTGTGTTGGGCAATGATATATTTGGCTTTAGGCACTTGGATTTGAAGTGACTGTGAGACATGCTGGTAGATATGGTCAGACGAAGGTGATATATGCACTACAGATTCAGAGTCCAAAAGGGTGGTCTGAGTTGAGCAGAAAAAGGAAGAAAACAAGAGTCATGTCTCAGTAGCCACAAAAAGATGCTATTTCAAGGAGGACATTTTAAAGAGTGTCACACTCTGTAAACCAATCAAGTGAGATAAAGATTAGAAACTGCTACAAGCTGTTGGATATGGAATTTAGATAGTGTCTAGTTGATATCTTTGCTATGTAGGTGCTTCTGAGGAACACTAAGGAGTTGAATAATCTAATTTAGATAAGGAAAGAAGTGAAGGAGTGGACCGAAAGCATATGTCAGGGTAAAGTTGGGACCATCTTGATGCAGTAGGAGAACTGATATTCTATAAGCCTTTGAGAAGGAGAATAGGAATGATAGGTGACTACGGTTATAAAATGGGGTGTCTAATGGGGTAACTTCAGCAGTGAATCACTTTAAGGTGATTCTAAGTTCTGCAATGTGGTTCAGAAATTTTTAGAACTGGGAAGCATCAGGGCTTCCTAGAAACATCTGTGGTGTGGAGGATTGTGCAGCCAAGATGTCCTCGTGATTACAAGAAGTTGCCTGCTTCAGCCTGGGTTGATTGTGAGGGCTCTGAGAAGAAATTCAGGAAAACTCTCCATGCTTAAGTGGGGCAAATGTACCCAGGCAGGAGGAGGCCCCAGTTGGACCATGCTCACATCCACGTGTGCTCACATTCATGTGCATCCATTACACACTCATATTATGTCGATGGTGCTACTTCTAAGCATTCACCAAGGGCTGCATGCATATACTGGTATTTATGGAATTTGATATAGTCAAATCCTATTCAGGTTTTTGTTTTGCTTAATAGCCATGTATTAAACTCAGAGACAAAGATATGGTCATTGTCCTCAGAGAACTCACAAAGTAGAGAGTGAGAGCAGACTAGGGAAAAATAATTGAAGTACAGTATGATGAATAATTTCATGAAGTTATGTCCAAAGTGTTATTGGAGAATAAAGGAATAACTACTTCTTTTGGAAATGTGTAGAGAAAGTCTTTATAGAGAGGGGGAATTAGATCTTGCTTTTGAAAAATTGGTAGAATTTCACTTGAGAGAAAAGTAGGTTGGGTTCAGAGAGGAATTGCCAGTTTGAGGGCCAACCATAAGCAAAGGCATGAGCTGTAACAAAGAGCACAGTATTCACAGGAATAGTGACAGGATTGGATGGGCTTTAACACAGAGTGTGTAGGAGATGGAGGGACTGAGGCTGAAAAAAACACCATGGTGTGATCTAACTTGATCTGAAAGGATATTCTGACTCTGCTACTTGATTTGAAATGTTATTCTGCCCAGAGATCTACTTTGTAATGTATCTGGGCTCCCCTATTTTCTATGGTATGACTACAAAGCTCAGTTTTTCATTCCATACTCATTACTATTTTCTATAATGTTCACTCAAACCACTACTTTTGCCTTTACACAGTTGTCTGGTTTTCCAGAAGATCAACATAATAAGATGTTCCTAAACATGACTACCAATAATTTCAATTTAGATTCAAGAGTAAAAGTGATCACAAAGTCTTCTAATTTGGTCTCTTCCTTTAAAGACAGTCCTAGGACAATTGAGCACATATTTTTTATTTCTGTGTGTGTCAGTCTTTCTCTTTTTGTATTCACTGTCTCTGAACCTTGTTTCTTTATCCCCCACCATTTTTTTGTAACCCTTTTCCAGTTACTTTTCTCCATCATACATGCTGGTATACAAAGCCATAACTGACTTCTCTTCCCCCAAAATTTATCCTTCCAAGAAGCAACAAATATATGTGAATGACATTGTAGAACCATCCTAATCTATATGCCCTTATTCTGAGGTCTGCTTATAGGAATAGTCTTCCCATAAACAGTGACCTTCTTTTAAATAATTTATTTATATTATTACTGATATTCTCAAAATCTGTGTTTTCTTATTTAAAAAATTACAACAAAACCAAAAAACCTCCTTTCTAATGATAATATATGTTGTAGAAAAGTTATTCTAATACTGTTATGCAACTTGGACTAAAGTATGTATTAGATTTGTCCATATGAAAAATGTACTAACACCATTCATTGTGCCTTAATATTTTTCTTATTTTTAGGTAAACATTACCAAGTCTAGAGACTGAAAATCAGGAATCTATTTACCATCATTAAGAATTTTAGTACTTTTTCCTTTTGTTTTGTTTCTCAAATTGTATATCCAGGTGTATATCCAATTGTTTATACACCTAGAGTCAATAATTTAGTGGCAAAAAGCCATACAAGGCTGCTGCTTTGAGAACAGTATCAGATACTGCTGTTGCAAAAATGTTGCTTAAAATCATCCAGTCTACATTGTCATTTTTTTTCTTTTAATTTTATTATAAAGATGTGGAGTACAATTCAGTCTTAGGTATACAAATGTTGATTATGCTGGTACCCTTGTTGATGAGGTGTCATCTTTTGAATTATGAATGTTTTTGTTGTCATGTCAACAGCTTGACCTGAAGATCAGTCTTCCCTGGCCTCTAGTGGAAAAATATTCTTCGGTTGACTAGTTCTCAGAGAAGTTTATTAAAGCTGGCTAGACAATTTAACAGTGTAACAGAAACTGGGACTAATGGAAACTGTGGCTTGAAGGTGCAGCATTTAGCATGAAAGAGACATGTTTCTCTAAACTGTAAAACATTCACAGCAGAGTCAATGTGTACTCTCATGAGTTGCCTCACACATGTTGGTCAAGTTATCACTCAATATATTGTTGACAACATTTCATTGGCAGTGGAATCTTTTAAGAAACATTTTTCAGCTAAGCACTACCTGCTGGAAGCCACCTATTTTTGAGCAATGTGGTACTCAGTCAAAAAGTCCACTTACTTTTTATTTATTTATTTAATTTTAAAGATGTGGGGTACAATTCAGGGTTAGGTATTTATCCGTTGATTATGCAGGTACCCTTGTTGATGAGGTGTGCCCCTCCCTTCCCTAGCAGTTTCCCTTAACTGCCAATCCCACCCCCCTTTCCCTGACAGTTTCCCACTACTGCCAATTCCTTTCTTATAGTATTATGATAATTGTTCGAGGTTCACTTATGAGTGAGAACATATGGTACTCTGTTTTTTGTTTCTGTGATAGATCACCGAGTATGATCAACTCTAAGTCTGTCCAAGTTGCTGCAAAGTCCATATGTTTGTCCTTCTTTGTGGCTGCATAATATTTCATTGTGGATATGTACCACAATTTTTTTTTTATCCAGTCCAGCTTTGAAAGTCAGCATGGTTGGTTCTATGGTTTTGCTAACTTTTTATTTCTAAGTCATCTTTCCAATCCCATAGCATTGTAAAACTATAGAAGACTTGGTGCAAAGTCTAAATATACTGAATAAAAATTGTTTATTGAGAATCTATTCTTATATGTCAGATACTGTGCTAGGCACTCATTACAAAAAATGAGTAAAATTAGGGGAGGTTTCTGGGACCTATACTCTGGCTGAGAAGACAAGCACATGCAATTACTTAGTGATATGGATTCTTCTATTTAGAGAGTGCAAAAGAAGCATAGGCCAGTGGGGTAAGAGAGGAGAAAGCAAAGTAATGAAAATCTTTTATTCATTATGCCACACAGAAAATCTAGTAGAATAAGTTGTTTGTACATGCTTTTGGAAATCTCTGCAGTGTGGCTGCTAGATGGTAGTTTATTCATTGCCAAATCTGTCTCCTAGAGAGCAGTAATTTTGGCTGGTAAATTTATTTCATTTGCATCTTTCTCAATTGATCATGGTGTTCTGCTTAAAGCTAAAATCATGATTCATAAACATCTAGGTACAATAGAGCCCCCAATTAATAATATTTTAAGACATTTATCAAAGCAACTAGATAATCACATGACCTGTCATAAAAGTTTTTACTATTACTTTGCTCTCATAACATTTAGAGGAGATAGATTATGCTGATAAAAGGGTCATTCATTTATTCAATCAGGAGAGGAATGTAGCCAAGCCCTGTGGTAGGGACCAAAGAGTCTACTAAAATATAGCCTCTAGTTTGTGTCTTCAATAAGTATAGGCACATAGAGTCAATAATTTATATGAAGTGATGGATTTTATATATATATATTCGAGTTGGAGTCTCACTTTGTCGTCCAGGCTGGAGTGTCATGGCACGCTCATGGCCACTCTAGCGTCAACCTGCTGGGCTCCAGAGATCCTTCCGCCTCAGCCTTTCAAGTAGCTGGAATTATAGGCACACGATACCATGCCTGGCTAATTTTATTTTTTTATTTTTATTTTGTTGTAGAGATGTGGTCTTGCCAAGTTGCCTGGGCTGGTCTCAAATCTGCGGGCTCAGGCAATCCACTTGTCTCCGCCTCCCAAAGTGCTGGGATTACAGGCCGAGACACTGAGCCCAGCTGATAATATTCTTAGTTACAACACAAAATGGATGTATTAATAGATACAAGAAAACGTGTTTTGGGAGCATCAAGAATAGCATTAAGAGGAATATTTGCAAAGTTAAATCTTCCCAGGAAGGCAACTTCTATTAGAGTTTCATTTTGAAGAAAGAACAGATTTTGGAAAACATACAGGTTGTTTTGCAATAGTGGCAAGATTTTTTATCATATACATTTTACCAAGTGTTGTGCTATGCTATACATATCATATTTCTTTAAATACATTGTATTAATTATCATAATAATCCTGTAAGTCAGGTGCCATTACCATCTCCTTTTTAGGAATAAAAAAATTACCATACTTAGAGTGGTTAATAATTTGTCAAGTTCTCCTACCCAGTGTGTGAAGGGTGATGACTTCAGAACTTGATTTCTTACCCACCAAAATAAAACCATGTCTCACTGTTGTAGAGAGAGCAATAGATACAAGGGTCATAGAAAACTTAGCATCATTTTCTGGCCTTGGATGCTGGAGTTTAGTTTTGGTAAGACTGTGAAATCTTGAGAATATGGTCCAGATAATAGACATCTTTCATATTTTTTTCAATGCCCTAGGCCATCTTACTAGGCAGTCACACTAGGCAGAACTCTTGTGTGTGGCTGTGTGTGTGAAAATATTTTTGAAGTAGGAAGTCATTTACAAATACAAAATGCAACTTTTAAAATATTGGAAATATAGATGTTCCCTAAAGTAAGTGTCATGCCATTGATTCATGAGTACTGAGTTTTTACTAAAGAAACTTTGCAAAATCATAAATGATGTATAAACCAGTGATGTGCTTGCAGGATTCTGACAAAGTCAGTTAGTATCAGAAGAACAGACATAAATAAATTAGTTTCTTGCTGAATAAAACATATAAAAAACGGGAAGGATGAACCTGAAAGGATCTAGATTCTGCCTTAATTATATGGATAGTAAAATATAGCTGCCATAAAACATCAGCTTCTCTGAACCCATACAGACACAATTCTAGGTGTAACATCCTACCTTTTGCTGTGACATTGTATATTACTTTTTGGAGGCTCACTATGCAAATTTCACATTTAAATACAAGTAAAACTGAAAAAAGAGAACATGATTTCCATTGTGAGTATAGTTTGCAACATGTCTTTCTAGAAATAATATTATAAAGATACAACATGGCTGCATCACTGTTAAATCTGTTCTCTTATTTCTTTAGTAGAAAGATGTGGAGTCACCTACCCACGGTTTGCTTGATTTCTTCATCTTCCAAGAGCCAAATTATGTTATGTTTTAGAAATGATTTTGTGACTTCTTTTTTCCTCTAAATCCCTTGATTGCTCAAGTTCTGGTTATTTTTAAAAGCTTCAGATTTTCTTTGCACTCATTTAGAGTTTGAAATGATATGATCAAATACATCTGCCTTAAGAAATAGCAGTCAAATCAAGATCTGGGTAGATGAATTTGAAGCAATTTTTTTAAGTAGAAAGCATTTTATTAACTAAGTTTTTACTCATGGGAATATTTTAAATGTGCAAGGATAAAGAAGAATCTGTTATCTTTCTAGCAGCTGGTGTGAGAAAGCCTTTGTAAACTTGTTGAGAAGAGGCTTTGATAAATCCACCAGGGGGTGGGAACAAGACTTTGGAGTTTCTGGTGGAACTTATGGCTGGGTTTTATGTAAGAACGAGAGCAGCCCTAAAAATGAAGAATGAATGAAACAGGAAATAAAATGGTCAGTTTGTGGGACAATTTGGAGCAGTAATGTTCAAACTGTAGGACACATTCCATTAGTGGGTCTTGGTATCACTGAATGGATGGTGACCAGCTATTATAAAAATAAAAGAGAACAGGAATTATAAGTATATAACACATAGTGAGAATTAAATATTATTTTTTAGGAAATATTAGCATATTGCAAGTAGTAAAGATTATTGTTTTATAAAATGTTTCAATTTTATGAGTGTAAATAAACATTGGGTAAATGTATTTATGTTATAATCTGGGTAAAAATAAAGTATAAAAATGATCTAAAGAGAAAGGAAATGTGAATTATTGGTGGAGTAGGGAAGAACAAAATCAAGAATTTGAAAACTCTCTCCATCTCTCTTGCTAAAACTTCCATAAAATCTATTTTGTTTACAAATACTTCTATTAAGCTGAAGTATACTGTTGTTTTGTGTGTGTGGGTGTGTGCACACACCTTATGCACATATATGGGAATGTATAAGTTGCATATCATGAGCAGGGAAGTTTTAAACAAGGTAGGAAAGAACAGATGGCCATAGATATTTAGATTTCTCTCTCTCTCTCTGACATACATATCCATATTTGAGTGTCTTAAATGTATCCACATATAATGGATACTACATTTAAATTTTTGGATACATTTAAATAATATAATCTGTAGGTCAGAAACTAATAAAATTCAAATCGCTATATTAAGAATAGAAAGTTACATTAAAACAGATAGTTACTTCATTAAATTATTCAATTTGATTTTGAATTCTCTCACCTGAAATAAGATGATTAATTAAATGTGCACTGTCAGGTCCAATGCTAAAAGTCACTTTATTTTTAATGAATATTTTCACATTGCTGAATACCAATGTGCTATCAGAAAGATTGTCAGAGTATGCTATTTTTAATTTTTTTTCACAAAAAAGTCTGAAAAGTCTACTTATGTTAGTGAGTGAGACTTTCTCTGCATATATGTCCCAATATTTTGTCTTAGAATTTAACATCATGGGTTATTTTGTTTTCTACAATTAATAACCTAAAGATTTTAGAAGCAATTAAGAAACTGCTGAATGTTTTTTAATATCCTCATTAAAACAAATAATTTTTCCTGTTTCTTTTCTCTCACCATTCCTCCTTTCTGTTCTTTCCCTCTTTTAATATATAAGCTAAGCTGAGTTCCTCCCATGTTCCATATGCTGAGAATAGTGGAGAAAAGATAGACACTCTTCTTACCCTCATAAGATTACAGCAAAGGAGAAAGATAATATTTAAGGGTGCACATAGATGGGCATCTAGTCTAGACTATTGGGGGCTAGAGAAGATTCCTCAATCGAATGACATTTCATATGGTGTCTGAAGTATGAGAAATGCCTGACTGAGCACGTTACGCTTGGATGAGGTGCAGTGTTACAGGCAGAAGGAATGGCATGAGCATAGAGTGGAGGACAAGACAAATGTGGGAAGGAGAGCTCAGAAACAACCACAGAGAGGTAGGAAGAGGCTCCATCTCCTCATGAAAACTGTGGAAGCCAGGTAAGAGTCTGGGTTGTGTCATAAAAGCAAAGGGGAGTTGCTGATGGCTTTTAAGCCCGTTTCAATTGAGAAGGAATATATTTGTTCAGACAGCCCAAAGTCACTCAACATCCAGCATATACTTAGACCAGAGGTCAAAAATCTTTTTCTGTAAAAGACCAGATATTAAATAATTTAGGTTTTGTGGGCCATATGGTCCCTGTCACAACTAAATAATCACTAAGAAGAAAGAGAACAAACTACAAGAAAAACTTTCAATCTTCAGGACAAAAGCCACATCTTATGTCCTTGATTTTGTCCTTGGCTCCCACAGAGCCCTTGCTCCTTGGAGAGAAACACACCAGGAAGAAATTATGGAGTTTCCTGTGCATCATTTTTGGTATTAGAATGATGAAAAATAGGTCTGTGACCAACCATAAGTACATGATTTAAAGATTTTTCATCTGCAAGTTCTAATGTGGATTTGCTGTCCTCAAGTCATGTGTTTGAGAGACCATGAACCAAGAATTTGATGCCAATAGGAGGGAACTGTTTTATAACTAAAGGAAACGACAAACGGTAATGTATACATCAGCTTTGAACAATGTTATATTTGTGGGGAATATCATTAAAATACACTTGTATAAAAATAATTCTTGGAAAATCAAAAGCAATTCTATTGTTTTGGCACCAACCTATTTAGCATCAGTGAAACACTCATGTACCACATTAAAATAAAGCTTATGTAATCTATTACGATTCTAGGCTTACATTTGCAATCTGTGTATACCACATACACATTCTGATAGTCTTTCATATATATTGTACCCATTATAACTCATGCCATTTTTCAGCATTTTAAATATGAAAAATGAGTTTCAGCATTTTAAATATTATGATGATCATAGTTTACAGTTCTGTTGTAGTATTAGTACTGTTCCTTTGGGCCTAGACATATACTATAGATTCCTGAAATTATGGCAGATTCATTTTTAAGGGTAGGAAAAAAAAACCCAGTATCTTCATTACTTATGAGTAATTTGGGCCTGCCAGAAATCCAGCTGTGTTACCATAGAAACTACATTGGCCTAGATGTGATGTCATCACCCAACAAAAGCTAAAATTCAAGCACTCTATTATAAATTGTTAATACAAGGAAATATTGAATCACCTAATTATTGGTTACAGATAACACTTCCCCAAGTGCTTTACTATAAGGAGTTTTTAAAAATCCATTAAATATGATTGGTCCATAATGAAATACCATAAATAGGGTGAAAAAGGTTGGCTGAAATAGTGAAATTTGATATATTTTAAAAATGCAACAAACAACTTCTGAAAATATGTCTTAATGACAAAACTATATTAATGGTGTTTTAAAAAGCTAAATATAACTTGTTAAATAAGTTCTACACTTCTCATCCGAACAACAGAAGGAGCTTGTAGCCATTATGCTCCAAGAGCAAAACTCAAAGGATACCATCATAAAGCACCTTTTCCCCCCCCTTTGGCTCTCCATTTAAACTTTCACTAAAGGGTTATCATTTTCTTCTACCCTTGAATGACATTTACAGTAAGTTTTATAAGAGATAATGGAAGGTCCTACATTCACCTCTCATAACAAAAGAGTCTGTTTGGTAATAAGTTCTGTCCAGTGTAATAATAAGCAACTTTGAATTTTGATTAAATTTATAGCTTCTGCCTTCCCTTAGAGACAGCCTGGTAAAGGTAGGAGTCTGCAGTCTGAATAGAGGAGGGTTTAGAAAGCTTTTTCCTTAGACAATTATATCTTCTCAACCAATAGCTACTGCTTGGGATGGGAGGAGGAAGGAAAAAAATCAGAAGAACAAAAGAGATCTCATTTGACTGATAACAGTGAGTAAGTTAGTATCAGTCCTCTGTAAGACTACCAGGAATAGCCGGTCTCGGTGGCTCAGCCTGTAATCCCGTGCCTTTGGGAGGCTGAGGTGAGTGGATTGCCTAAGCCCGCGGGTTCGAGACCCACCTGGGCAGTGAGACGTCATCTCTACAATAAATCAAAAAATTAGCTGGGTGTGGTAGCGCACCTGTAGTTCCAGCTATTTGGAAGACTGAGGCAGAAGGATGGCCGGAGCCCAGCAGGTCGAGGCTGCGGTGGCCGGGAGCGGCCACTGCACTCCAGTCTGGGCAACAGAGTGAGACTCCAACTCAAAAAAAAAAAAAAAAAGACTACCAGGAATCAAGGCTAATGTTACTCTTGGAGCACTCATGGCTTCTATGGAGAACACTCCCTTCCCATAACAGGAGATACATCTCCTTCAAATGGTTGCTTATTTTCTGCATCATTCCTGGGCATATGGGTACCCTTCCAATTTTCCTCTGCTAAATTCTCCTTAGTTCTCTAGGTAGCAATTTGGGAAGATTTAGAAAATTCCAGCCTTGTTTTTTTCATTTGCATGACCAATATCTAGTCCACAGCTATCATGATGCCTTTGAGTCATCATGTGTAGGAGTGTAATCCTCTAATTTCAGTTGCTTCACAGATAGCTCCAGATTTTTACCTATTAGATGTCTCAAACATGGTGTCTAACAAGAGCCAGGAACATATCGTGAGTAATCCTGTGATTTCCTTGAAGCCCTCTCACTAGTTTAGGAGAAAGACCAGGAAGATGAGGGAGGTACCACAGTATAGTACTCTCTGGGGAAGTCCTGTCTCTAATATTCAGTCTTCTCTCGCCAATTCAAGTTCAATCACATAAAACTAATATGAGAGGAAGGAAAGGGTAGCAAAACTTTTATAAACAACTTTTTAAAAAGTCCTACATATACCACACGTCACTTTGGCATCTCAGAATACATATTTGGAATCTATTTTTGGGAGACCTAAATAAAAAATAGAATAGTTTTTCATTTAAATATCCAAGTATAGTAGCCATTGATATACTCCCTATTTGAAAAATAACTTAAAAACATAACCTAAATAATAAATTAACACCAAATTGAACAATAAAAAAGTTTCAATTTGAGTTAAAGTTTTGTATAATTATAAAACTTTTTAATGTGAGCAGTGAATGCATTATTAAATGATAGCACTAGTAGAGTATTTGGATATTCATCAAAATATTAGAAATTCATGTAATTAACTGTGCTTACCAAAAAAATGAATAAAATATATTGTTTAATTGTGCAATATATTATTATAATTGAGTAGTGAAAAATCTGAGCCACTGGATAAATTTTCTTTCTTTGTCTAGAAATACTCAATGAGATGCTTGGCTTTTATTTTGCTGTAACCTGAAATGCACCTTTGTTTACTTCCAAATGCCTTCATGGCAACTGTGCTCTAATTATCCTTTGAAGATGAATTAAGTAGGAGTGACTTCATCCTGAGCCCCAAGGGCACATTCTGCTTCATTTAAGCCAATCAGTAAAATCGTTTCCCAACTTCATGATTGGTTGACGTATAGGAATATGAGAAAATGTGGGCCAATCAAGCAAAAGAAGTTCATTGGTGACTTCTGGGAAAGCATTTCCTCCTTCTTTTCATAAAGCAATTCAGAGAGAGTATCCCTCTTCCTGATGGACATGAACTGAGGAAAAATGAAGTTCTAGTGGCTTTGAGCAGGCATGTTGAAATCTCAGGAAGAACCAATTGAAAGTGATAAAAATACTATGAGAAACAGAAAAGAGATGAAAAGAAACTAGGATTTTCATGTCATTTTGAGTCACTGTAATAAAACTAGTCCAAAATCTGCTCTATCTTTAGACTCTTCAGTTATCCAAGCAATAAATCCCCTTTGTTCTTTAGGAAAGATTTAGAGACTTTTTTTGTTGCTTGCAAATGAAAGCATCTGAACTGACACAATGCCTGTTCAGAACATTATGTGTGTATCATTAGCAGTTCAGCTACTGGGAATGTAATTGGGTATTCATTATTACCACCAAGGTCACTTTGGCTCTCTTAATTAAGATGGCTACTGTATTTGTGGTCTGATCATTTATTTGCTGTACAATAGGTTTGTAGGTGGTTGACCAATTACTGCTCCTGTTATTTCTTGTATAGTCATAGTTAAAAATGCTTTAGTGGACATATTTGCAATATGGGTACCTGTGATTCTGGGCTAACTTTGCTGTTGATCTCTGGAAGTAGGCCCTGGCTGATTCTTTTTTACTTCCCAGGCGCTGCAATTTCTCTTTTCCCCACAATTGTACCATGAAATGATAAAGTTAACCCTGAGAAAATAGGAAACTTGCGCATTTAAAGAAATATACCCTAGGGTTATATACAAATAAATATTCAGAACTTTAAAAGGAAAAAAGGTTTATTTTTAATCTTAGTCCTTTGCTGATTTTATTTCTATGGCAATGGAATATTAAATGAGAAAGCTCATCCCATAAGCCACAGACATGAAATTATTTTTAATATTTTTCCTTCTATCTTTGGCTATATGAGAAAAGCATATAAAGAAAAAAATATTTTAAGATTTTATAAGATTGAGCTCTATGACAATTTCTTTTTCCTCTCCCTGGGGAAATATATTATTAGTATGGATTACCTGAAAAGCAGAGTCTAAAATATTTGATTGTTTGTTGTTCATAGGAGAGATGATTTATAATGCTGAAGTAAAGGAGCATGGAGAATGAGATAGAGAAGGAGAAAAGTCAATAAAAGATACCACTGAGGGCTACTAGGACTCACCACTAGCAGGGACTCTGATAAACTGTGTAGAATAGCCTCAGTAGTGTCTCATATCTCTATTTCTGAACAATTCACTACCTTTCCTCTTGGTAGAGAGATTTTCCACTGGAAGGACAGTCACTAAACATCACCCCCAAAATGACCCCTAGAGATATATCTAGCTGTTATTATAGGAAAGAAGGCCACTATTAATATTAAATATAATTAATTACATACCCATATTTGAATTTAAAATTGAAATGGCTTTCAAAGAATATCAAACTGGTTATTCAGTTACATTCCAGATAAAGAGAAATAATTTCTTTAATTGAATTTTAAGATCAATTCTTTTGGAAATCTGTTTGGGTTTGTTAAAAGTCATGCAGAAAAACAAATATTCAAAAGGAATCATTTTTGTTGTTTGGCATTCGGAACTGGCCTTATGTATGTGGTTTTAGCCATCAGCCTTTGGAAAATAAGTGGCCCTCTTTTTAAACTCAGCAGAAAAAACTTTGAGTTTCTAGATAAAAGTAGTGTGTTGTGTAGTAAAAAATGGATGTGCTTTTTTTTTTTTAAACTCAACCTTTTTATATACCATGAATGAGAAGCCCTAAGTGGTTTTCTTATTTTATATCAAGGAGGATTGCATAGTCTATGGTATAATTTATATTGGTAAGCATTTAAATGCTCCACCAATTTGGACTAAGTAGCACTTTTTGTACATAGATAGGAAAGATACCCTCAGTAGAAGGATTATTCAGTGCTGCTGATCTGAATGGACAATCTCTGTTCTTGGTTCAAAAAACTATACTATGGAAGGATAAAAACATTTGCAAAATTATCGAAACTGAAACAATGTCATTTCCTTTTTTAAAAAGCAAATAGCAATATCAAAAACAAGACCAGTTAGTTCCAAAGACTTATTCAATTGATATCCTTCCATGAAACACCTATCTATCATATATCTATCTACCTACCACAGAAAGACATTTGCTTTCTGGCTCTACTCTCACAGTGGGGTGTCTGGGGATGAGCCTACATTGATATATAATTATCACCCCAAATCCATAGTTTACATTAGGGTTCACTCTTAGTGTACGTTCTATGGGTTTTGATAAATGTGCAGTGACATGTATCCAGCATTATAGTATTATACAGAGTGGTTTCATTATATTCTAAAATGTCATTCATTGCATTAATTTATCTCTACCTTAAATTTTTGAATCAACAAATATAAACTAAGAAATCTTAAAAGAGACCTTAGATATCCCCCCAGCAGAATATAGTGTGATCTATGGAAGCTTAATATAACAATGCATCATTTGGGCGAGTCTCAATAATGAAATCTAAGAAACAACCAGATATGCCAATTAAATGAATTGCAACTATAGCTTCTTGAAAAAGAAAAAAGAAGCACAGGCAGCCTCCTTTTCAGAATAAGAAACTCTTATTTTGAAGGGAAGGCATCTTATGCAGAAGAAAGCACAACTGAACATCCATTGCTTGTGAACATAGATCATAGTATAAGAAAGTTGTACACTGTTGTATGTTCTTTTTTTTTTTTTTGAGTTGGAGTCTCACTGTCGCCTAAACTGGAGTGCAGTGGCTGCTCCCATCCACTGCAGCCTCGACCTGCTGGGCTCCAGCAATTCTTCTGCCTCAGCCTTCCAAGTAGCTGGAACTACAGGTGCACGCTACCACGCCTGACTAATTTTTTTGATTTATTGTAGTGATGAGGTCTCGCCTGCCCAGGCGGGTCTTGAACCCGCCGACTCAGGCAATCCACTCACCTCAGCCTCCCAAAGGCACGGGATTACAGGCTGAGTCACTGAGCCCGGCCACTGTTGTATATTCTAAGGGTACTGAAAATTGATTCTGACAAAACAATTCATTTAGTTTTAGAGGGTATTCCCATGGCTAATCAGAATACACGTAGCTGCACTTTTTTTTTTTTTTTGAGTTGGAGTCCCACTCTGTCACCCAGATTGGAGTGCAGTGGCACGCTCCGAGCCACTGCAGCCTCGACCTGCTGGGCTCCAGCCATCCTTCCGTCTCAACCTTCCAAGTAGCTGGAACTACAGGCATGCTCTACCATGCCCAGATAATTTTTTATGTATTGTAGAGATGAGGTCTCGCCAAATTTCTCAGGCGGGTTTCAAACCCTCAGGCTCAGGCAATCCACTCACGTCAGCCTCCCAAAGTGCTGGAATTACAGGCTGAACCACTGAGCCAGGCTTACTGCACTTTTTAATTAGAGATTTTTTTTTATTATTGCTGTAAAGTGAGATCAAGACTGAAACACTTGTCCTAAAAGTTTTGTCTGACATTTCTCTCTTCCATGGTAAATTGTACAAAAGTTAAGCTCTCATAAACATTCATAAAGCACTTACCAACTGTTGACTAGAATCCAAAGCTAATGCTTGGTTTTTCTTGTATCCCCTTTATAGCTTACTCTATTGCTGAAGTGGATCAGTGTCTTAGTCTGTTTTCTCTTGCAATAAGAAAATGCCATAGACTGGGAAATTTATACATGTAATTTTGCTTTACAGTTCTGTAGGCTCCAGAACAGTTCAAAGTCCCCAGAGAATGGTGCTGGTGTTTGGTGAGGGCTTTTGTGCTGTGTTATCCCCTAGAAAAGTGGATGGCAAGTGAATGCCCAATAAAGAGAGAAGTATTATGGTGTGGGCATGCTTTTATATCAGCCCACTCTCATGATAACTAACACACTTCCGAGATAACAACATTAATCCATTCATAAGGGTGGAGCTCCCGACCTAATCATTACCAATACTGTTATAATCACACTTAAATTTCAACATAAGATTTGGAGAAGACATTCTAACCACAGCAATCAGGAATCTATGTTTGTTTCTTAAACTTGACAGTTATAACTCTTAAAGATACAGTTCTTCTTCAAATGACAACATACATTTCATTACAGTACATACAAGAGAACTCAATGATGTGGATTTTTTAGGTCAGCCTGGGCTTCAAGAGTGTCGGCTCAATGGGTTAGCCAGTCAAGCCCCAGAAAGGGTCATCAAGGGTCTGGTAAGCCTAGCTCTGCAAGCATCAGCTCTAATGAGCTGGCAAGCCAAGCCCTGAGAGTGTTACTGGTTCAGTGGGCTGGCAAGCCTAGGCCCCGGGGTGTCTCAGCTTCACAATGTCTCCTTCTTCTGGCAGCTCTCCTGGTTCAGCTGGCTCCATCAGTTGGCAAACCAGCCTCTGGGGTGCACAGCTCTCTGGCTCCAACAATCTTCTGTAACTCTTCAGATCACAGCTCTTCAGGGTTGAGGTTCTTGCCTCATGCCCAGGAAGAATGAGGGACACGGACAGATGGAAAGTGAGAAAGCAGGATTTATTGAGAGGACAGGAAAGCTTCCACAGTGGGAGGGGACCCTAAGGGGTTGTCCATCTGGGGCTGGGAAACCTGGTGCTTATATAGCCCTAAGTCCAAGTCAATTGGCTAGCACTAGCTGTGAGCTGTAGCTTTTCTGATTGGTCAGTATTAAGGACCAATTGGCAGGATGTAGGGGCCTAATGGTGGGCTGATTGTTGCTTTTCCATCCTAGCTGTGAATACATAAACTCTAGCTTGAGAGGCTCCCCGGGGAGTTTGTTTACCAACTCTGACCCTGAGGGGCCTACAGGGAATTCACTACATTGTTATCAGAGGACCCACCTGTCTGTCTGCCTAGCCTTTCTCTAGCTATCTCCTATCTCATCATTAATAAGTTTACTGCAGTTCATACCCTGCCAAAGACTCTCTTGGGATGCCTGGTATTTGATAGTCTACCAGGAATATGCACTATTGATTCCTGTAGTTTCTCCAATTTTTAAAATTAATTTACATAATTTTTGGAAAGTTGTGCTCCTATGACACTAATGTATAAGGATGGAGTTGCAGTTTCAAGGATGAGCCATTTGGACATTATTTCAGATTTACAGAACTTATTATGCTAATTCATGTAGACAAGTATTTGGTAGTCTTAAAGCCTATTTTGAATTAATTTTTAAATTTATAAATGAACTTAGTATAATTCATTTTTATAATAGATATTTGATATTCATATGAGTTTTGAGGGGCCTCTATTTTCATTATAGAAAACCCAGAGACCCAGGCATTCCTGTTCTCTGCTCCCAATAACTAGACCTGGTTTAGGATCAACCATCAAACATTTGATGTCTTTGTCCAAAATTTTAAATCTAGAAGAAGTAGCACAGAGACGAAGGGTCAGGTAATCGTGAATTCGAGTGGTGGCAGAAAGGGTAAAATGAGCTCTTCTGGTGAACAGCTGCTCTCTGGTCTTTCTTGAGTTCAACTCATCCTGAGTCTGCTTCTACAATATTTTGTTAATATCAGAACCACAAAATAACTTTCAATGAAGTACTTTTTCTGTTTAATTTAGCAGATCAGATTCTGTTGTTCTGCTGCTGAGAACTCTGACTGATCTGGTATTTAGCCCTTCTATTCTCACTTCAACATAATGAAGCTGCATGCTGAGGAAATATGAATTGAATACACCAAATTGAATAAATAGGTTTCAGGAGAGAAATTCTAGTCTTTAATAAACTCCTTACATTCTGAATGGTGCTGCACAGTCTAACTTCTTTGGGTACCAGTATCCTTGTCTATAAATTTAAAAGCAGGAGTAGTAGTGATTTTCATACTAGATCAGTGACTCTTGTGTTTCTTCGATAATCAAGAGCCTCCTTGGACCACTAAGAGAAAGTAGAATAAGGGACATAAGCTGGAGCTGCTGTGCTCCCTAACCTTTCATAAAGAGTACCCACAGTCGTATTAAGTTTTTTATTCACTAAGCAAGATTTCTTCATGATTGCTTTGGAATAAAGGAGTCCTCACTGTTAAAAAAAAAATCAAATGAAAGATGTTTAATATTTCTTCTAGTTCTAAAGTACTATGAATTTTTGTTTTGCCCTGTAAATCTCTTCTGCATTATTTTCTCCAGAAATAATGGGAATCAATAAACTGTTATGGGAATAATATCTACAACAAAATAGCATAGATTTCTAATAAAATAGCTATAATTTATTGAGTGCTTTCTTTTTTTTTTTTCTGAGTTGGAGTCTCACTCTGTCGCCCAGACTGGAGTGCAGTGGCCGCTCCCGGCCACCGCAGCCTCCACCTGCTGGGCTG
>NW_007252625.1:282172-360266 GCF_000164805.1 Carlito syrichta
TTTTGATTTATTGTAGAGATGAGGTCTCACCAAGTTGCCCAGGCGGGTCTCGAACCTGCTTGCTCAGGCAATCCACTCACCTCAGCCTCCCAAGGCGTGGGATTACAGGCTGAGCCACTGAGCCCGGCTTGAGTGCTTTCAATAAGACTTATATAAGTACTTAAGGCATAAACCTATTTATTATTCACAACAACCCTATAAGTTTGGGACTATTTTCAAGATCACATAAATATAGGAGCTAGGATTTGAACCCCGGTTTAACTTGCTCTAGAGCCCAAATTCTTAGCTACAATTCTATACCCTTTCAATGATATGACATTTGAAGCTCAAGGCAACATATCAGTTGCTCTCAGAAATGAATGAATAAACAAGATCATTGGGAAAGTTATGGCAATGCTTAAAGTGAAGTTCTGGGGTATGTATGTGTTAGATCTTATGTGACTGGGATTACAAGACTGAAAAGTGGTTGCTACATGGTTTTCAGCAGTTTGCATACATTGTTTTCTGTTAAACTGCCAGCAAGCAATAAAGAAATGTTTCAAGACAATCAGAATACAAGCCACAGATTGGTAGAAAATATTCACAAAAGACATACCCGATAAAGATCTGTTATCCAACATATACAAACAACCCTTAAAACACAGCAATAAGGAAACAACCTGATTAAAATATGGGTCAAAAGACTTAACAGACACCTCTCAAAAAAGATATACAAATGGCAAATATGCATATGAAAAGATGTTCCTCATCATATTTCATCAAAGGAATCCAAATTAAAACAAGAAAGAGATGCCACTACAAACCTATTTCTATGACCAAAATCCAGAACTTTGACAACACTAAATGTTGACAAGAATGTGGAACAATGGAAACTCTCATTTATTGCTAATGGGAACGCAAAGTGGTACAGCCACCTTGAAAATCAATATGGCAGTTTCTTACAAAATTGAGCATGCTTTTATCATGCAATCCAGTAATCACATTTTTTGCTATTAGCCTAAAGGAATCGAAGACTTGTGTCTACAAAAAATCCTGTGCATGGATGTTTATAACAACTTGATTTATAATTGCCAAAACTTTGAAGCAACCAGATGTTCTTTGTAGGTGAATGGATAAATAAACTGTGGTACATCCAGACAATGAAATATTATTCAGCTCTAAAAAAAAAAACAACAAGCAAAACAACAACAACAACAAAAGATCAATCAAGCCATAAAAGGACATGGAAGGAGCTTAAATGCATGTTGTTTAGTGAAAGAAGCCAATATGAAAGGTTATGGACTATAATTTCTACTGTATGAAATAATTCTGGAAAAGGTAAAACTATGGAAACTGTAACAAAAAGTCAGTGGGAGCCAGGAGGCTATAGGGGAAGGTATGAGGGAGGAATGACTGGTTGGTGCACAGAGGATTTTAAGGGTATTAAAACCATTCTGTATAATACTATAAATGGTAGATACCTGTCATTATACATTTGTCAATACCCATCGAATGTGCAACATTAACCCTAATGTAAACTATAGATTTGGAGTGATTATCATGTGTCAGTGTAGGTGGTACAACATTTGGAACAAACATACCAATCTAGTGGGGAATGTTGATAGTGGAGGAAGCTATACATGTGTGAGGGCAGGGAGCATATAGGAAATCTTTACATCTGCCACTCTATTGTACTGTGAACCTGAAGTTGCTCAAAAAGATTAAAGCCTTATAAAGAGAGTTGATTTAGGGCCATGACTCTTAAGTGTCTTTCCAGCAGCAATGCCAAGTCAAATTTCTCTAGCTAGGATTCCTGATACTGTGTTAAATAGGAGTGGTGAGAGTAGACAATAATCACTTCTCATAATCTTAGGGGGACAGATAGATAATCACAACAAAAAGACAAAAACTAAAAATTAAATGGAAATGTTAGGAATAAAAAACAAAATGGCATATTTATTAATTATTGAATATAATATTAGCTATGGTAATGTCATATACTCTATCAGATTGAAAAAGTTATCTTCCATTTCCTTATCATAGAAATAAACACATATTTGTTTGTTTGTTTTGAAAGCATGATTTATTGAAAGGACAGAAAAGTTCCCACAGTGGGAGGGGACCCCAGGGAGTTGCCCTGTTTTTTGTTTTGTCTGTTGATATGGTAAATTACATGGGTCACTGTTTGAATGTTGAATTAGTCTTGCATTTTCAAATACTTCACTTTGGCCATGATATTATTTTTTATATATTATTGGATTTTACTTGTTCATATCTTATTGAGGTTTTGCATCTATGAGGGAAATTGGCATGAAATTTGATTTTTTGTCATGTTTTGGCTATTTTTTGCTGTCAGGATACTCTTGGCCTCATAAAGTGAATTAATTCGGAAGTGCTCTTTCCTACTCCATATTCTGGGAGAGTTAGGGCAGAATTTATTTCTTACTTAAATGTTTGGTAAAATTCACTGGTAAAGTCATCATGTCCTGAAGTTTTCTTTACTGAAAGTTTATTGACTATAAATTCAATTTCTTTAATAGAGATTAGACAACATAAAGTTATCTATTGAATGAGTTTTGGCCTTATAGTTTTCTAGGGATGCCATAACAAATACCACAAACTGGTAGATTAAACATCAGAAATTTATTTTCTCACAATTCTAGAGGCCAGAAATCAGAGTTCCAGGTGTTGGCAAGGTTGTTTCTTCTGAGGACTCTTTTCTTGGCTTGTAAGATGGCTGTTTTCTCCCTTTATCCTTATATGGTTGTCTCTGAGTCTGGGTTGTTTATGCCCTCATCTTCCTGCCTTATAAACACAGTAGTTTTATTGGATGAAGGCCACTCATATGATCTCATTTTACCTTAACTACCCCTATTAAAGCCTTATCTTTAAATCTTGTCCCATTCTGTGGAACTAGGGGTTAGGACTTCAACATATGGATTTTTGGGAAACACAATTCATCACATTAGGGAATTTTTCTATTTCATCTGGATTGTCCAGTTTATGAGTATACAGTTGCTCATAAAATCCCCTCACTAGTTTTTTATGTCTGTAGAGTTGACAGTTATGCATTCTCTTTTATCCTTTTTTTTTTTGAGCAGGAGCCTCACTCTGTTGCTCAGGCTGGAGTGCCGTGGCACGCTCATGGCTACTGCAGCCTCAACGTGCTGGGCTCAGGTGATTCTTCTGCCTTGGTCTTCCAAGTAACGGGAACCTCAGCCATGTGCCACCATGCCTGTCTAATTTTTTTAATTTTTATTTTAGAGACGAGTCTTGCCATGTTGCTCAGGCTGGTCTTGAATCCCTGAGCTCAGGCAATCCTTTCGCCTCCACCTCCCAAAGCACTGGGATTACAGGCTTGAGCCACTGCACCTGGCCTCTCTTTTATTTTTGATGATGGTATTTTTATATTTTCCTATCTTCTTGATCAATGTGGTCATATGTTTATCAATTATATTGTAGTTTTTAAGAAATAGCTCATGGCTTATTTTTTCCATTGGTTTTATTTTGCTTTTCTTATTTTATTTTATTTTTTTGAGTTGGAGTCTCACTCTGTCACCCAGGTTGGAGAGCAGTAGCACGCTCACAGCCACTGCAGCCTTGATCTGCTGGGCTCAGGTGATCCTTCTACCTCAACCTTCCAAGTAGCTGAAACCACAGGCATGAGCCACCATGCCCAGTTAAATTTTTTTTTTTTAATTTTTTAATTTTGAGATGAGTTCTCGCCAAGTTGCCCAGGCTGGTCTTGAACCTGTGGGCTCAGGCAATCCTCTCACCTCGGCTTCCTAAAGTGCTGGGATTATAGGTTTGAGCCACGGTACCTGGCTGTTTTATTTTCTGAATAAAAATAAAATCTGACTGAATTCTGATTTTATCTAAGTTATTTTCTTTCTGATTGCCCTGGGTTTAATGTTTTCCTTTTATATTTTCTTAAGCCTCTAACCTTAGCTAATTGATCTGTAATCTTCTTTTCTAATATAAGCATTTAATGCTACAAATAGATCTCTTAGCACTGCTTTAACTGTGTCTCATCGTATGCTAGATTCAACTTATACTGGCTCTCAAGAGCTAATTGTGACGTCTCTTTCCAACTCCATTCTCTGTGGTGTCAACCATGATTTGGAATATATACATCATGAAAACTGGCAAATACTACAAATCAAGACATTTTTTACCCCTGAGAGCTGACTGTTGAACACTTACTACTACAGTGTACCAAAGGACACAACGTGTGCTCTTTTTAACTCAAGTCAAAATTTTTTCCCATTTCTCTTTTGATTTTTTCCCCGACTCATGAGTTATTTGAAAAGAGTGTATCTATCTACAGTTAGGTGAATAAAAATATGTACTAAAGGAAGTTGCTTTATAGTGTGGGTCAGTCCCCTATATCCTTTCAAGTTTTATTTTTACTTTTTCTATGGATTACTGAAGAAGGGAGGCTAAAGTCTTTGACTATGACCATAAATTTATGCTTTTTTTCCTTCAGTTTAAAATTTTTTATTCATGCATTTTTAGGTTCTATATGAGATGAATTCACATACAGCATTGCTATGTCTTCTTTGTGGATTAATTCCTTTATCATTATTTAGTGTTGCTCTTGATCTTAGTTGTCTGATAAGTGATAGAGCTACTTAAGTATTCTTTGATTAGTGTTTTCATGCTTTTAAATTTTTTAATAAGAGTTGTACATCTATAACTACTTTCTTAATTTCGGAATATTTTGCATTACCTCAAAAAAGAAAAGAAAAAAAAAATACACCCATTAGCATTTATTCCCAGTTGTGATTTGCTTCTTTCACTTAGTATAATGTTTTTAAGGTTCGTCTATTTTATAGGTTGTATCTGTACATCATTCCCTTTTATGATTAAACAATAATTCATGCATATATATACCACAGTTTGTTTATTAAGTCATCCTTTGTCGTTCATTCATCGACTTTGGTTGATTTCAGTTTTTATCCTTTTAGTTCTAGACTTTTTTAATACTTAAAGTAAATAACTTGTAGGTAACATACAGTTGGATCCTGCTTGTCTTATCCATTCTGGCATTCTTTTTTCTTTTCATTGGTTTAGATCATTATAATTATAATATGATTGTTTCAGTATTTGCTGTCTTCTTAGGTGTTTTCTATTTGTTTCATTTTTCTATGCATCTTATTTCTTTTGCATTGAGTTTCTAATGATTTATTTATCTTCAGTATTACCTTACTAAGTATATCTCTCTGAATTTTCTTAGTGGTTATACTTGGGTTTATAATTTCATCTTCTTTAATCAGAATATTACTTCAAATAATTTTATACCACTTTATATGCAGTGTAAGGACATAATGCCTGTACACTCCCAATATCAAATATTTTCTTCCCATACTTTGTAATATTATTGTTATAAATTTATTTTTGCAAATTTGATAAATTCATTGTGTCCATTTTTGCTTTAGACAATTATTTGTCTTTTAGAAAACATAAAATAAGAAAAAAATTAAGTTTATATTTATTGCTAGTTCTCTTCCTTTCGTTTGTAGTTCCAAACTTTTCTTTGTCACCATATTACTCTGCCTAAAGAACTTCCTTTCACATCAGTGCAGGTCTTCTGGCAATAAATTCTCTCTATCTCCGTATCTCTGTTTAAATTTCTATTGTATTTTTGAAAGATATTTTCACTGGGTATAAAATTCTGGATTGGAAGATTTTTTTTTCCTTTTTATACTCTGAAGATGTCATTCCATTGTCTTTTAATTTGTAAAATATATGATTAAAAAGCTTGTTATTCTTATCTTTGTTCTTCCATATGCAATATATATATATATTCTCTTTGATTCTCAGAAGTTTGGATTTGTGTGTAAATTGTGTTTTAGTTGTTTTTCTCATAGCTTATATGATTTATGGGTTTCACTGATTTGGAAAATTCTCTGTTCCAATACCTTACAATTTTGTTTGGTTTGTTCTTTTCTCATTTTGAGATTTCAATTAGACATGTTAGGCTGCTTGATAATATTTTCACAGCTTTTTCTCCTTGTGTTCAGTTTGGTTAGTTTTTAATCCTCTATCCTCAATTTCATAATTTTACTTCACTCACCCAGTTTCCAGACTATTGATGCACTTTCAAAGGCTTTATCTTGTTTTTTATTTCTAGCATTTCCATTTTATTTATTTCTTATAGTTTCATCTCTTTGCTGAAATGACTCATCTGATCATGTCTGCTGTTCACTTTTTTCACTAGAACCATTTACATATTAATAATAGTTGTATGAATTTTCCTGTTGGATAGTCCCAATATCTGGGTCATGTCTACATCTTGTGCTGTTTTTTTTTTTTGCTTCCTTGTGATACAGTTTATTATTCGGTCAGCTGGGAAGCTGGGAGTTGCAGTTCCTGGAGCTGTGCTGTCAGCCCAGGATCCACGTGGTGGCTGAGAGGTGATGGTGTCCAGATGAGGAACGTGACAACACCATGGGAGAGCTCAGGGATGCCAGCAGCTGCAGGGCCCCCTGAGAGTGTTGCAGCTCCGTGGACTCAATGGGCCAGCAAGACAGACCCCAAGAACTGTTGACTTGATTGAGTGGGCAATCCAAGCCCCAAGAGAAGTTACGGCTTCATCTGCTCTGTAGTCGATTTTTGCTTTCTAGTGAGTTTCACTTGAAGCTACACTCTACCTGCAGCTCAGTTCTCAGTTTCAGTCTGTCCCCCCACCCCCAGCAGCTCCACTGTCAGTACCTTCAGCTCTATTCAATCTGCCAGCTCCCTCAGCTGGCAAGCCAGCTTCCAGCATGTGCAGCTCTTCCAGTCTGGCAGTGTACAAGTTTGGCGATCTTCAAGTCTAACAATCTTCAGCAGCTCTTCAAGTCCAGGTCCGGTTCTTGTCTCGAGCCCAAGAAGAATGAGAACAGGGACAACTGGAGGGTGAGAAAGCAGGAATTTATTAAGGAGATAGAAAATTTCCCACAGCAGGAGGGGAACCCAAAAGAGGGTTGCCGATCTCGGACCAAAACCAGGTCCTGTATGGTTCTAGGATTGAAGTAATTAGCAGTAAGCTGGTTGGTGGCACTAGCTGAACTGATTGGTTAGTACTAAGCACCAATTAGTTAGAGGTAGAGGCCTGGTAGTGAGCTGTTGGTTGGCGCTTAGCTCCAATCAGCTGGAGGAATTGTGGTGTGTTTTTGTCTTCCAGGAAGTGAGTGTTTTTGCTCTAGTTCCAGGGGACTGCAGGGAACCTATCGCCGGGACTGCCCTGTCTACCTATTTGTTTTCCGTCTCCTTTCTCACTTATGTGCCTTATAATTTTTGTGGAAAGGTTGTCAGTTTTTGTTAGGAAGCAGAGACTGTGGTAAATCGTACTTTTGTCTGAAAATGGGCATGGCTTGTCTTTTGGTATGCTTTTATTAGCATGGGTTGTGGCACCCTTGATAGTGGTTAAACAGGATATAGGCTTCCGATTCTTCAAATGCAACACTCTCTAATAGAAATATAGTACTTGACACACAGGTAATTTTAATTTTTTTAGCAGTCTTGTTTTCAAAATTAAAAGTGAATTCAACTTTTGCAACATATTTAATAACACAATATAATAAAAAATATTGTCATTTCAACATGTAGCTCTGCCCACATATCAAGTATATAATAATCACATATAGTTTGTGACTACAGTCCTGGACCACAAAACTTGAGTATTTTCTGTGTTAGAGTGGAGGATTCTTTTTTTCCAAAGAAATTTCTTTTCTTAGTGTTATTTTTACCCTCACCTTTAGATTTTCACTTAATATCTGTACCTTGGAGAAGCTTTCTTCCTATGCTCTTGACTCTTCTTTTGTAGTACACTGCTGTTTCATAGTACTCTGTGGTTGGTGGTAGGCACGGGGGAAACATTCTCTGTTATTCCCATTTAGCCTCATTCTTAAGCAGGCACTTCGTTCTTGCAGCTCAGTAGAGCCTTCTCAATAATTCTTCTCAGCCGGGCTCGGTGGCTCAACCTGTAATCCCGCACCTTTGGGAGGCTGAGGTGAGTAGATTGCCTGAGCCCGAAGGCTCGAGAACTGCCTGGGCAGCGAGACCTCATCTCTACAATAAATTAAAAAAAAAAATCAGCCGGGCGTGGCAGCACATGCCTGTAATTCCGGCTACTTGGAAGGCTGAGGCAGAAGGATCCCCAGAGCCCAGCAGGTGGAGGCTGCGGTGGCCGGGAGCGGCCACTGCACTCCAGTCTGGGCAACAGAGTGAGAATACAATTCAAAATAAATAAATAAATAAATAAATAAATAAATAAATAAATAAATAATTCTTCTCCTCTCTTTAATGGTCTGAGCCCAGCATATATTTCTGCCCCTTTACCAGGGTTAAATAATTTTTTTGTTCCTTTTCCTCAACTGCATTGTGTTATTATTACCTGTGCTGTAGTGATGATGATGTTTTCTTTATTCCTCCAGCAACTTAAGGTTTTTGCTTTCTAGGAGAAACAGGAAAGAAGGACTCAGGGAGGGCTTCATGCCTTTCCTGATGGGCTGTTATATTATTCCTCCAGGTCCAGCAGAGATTTTCTCGGGATTCTTGCCTTGCTCCTAGTCAAGTATAGTAGCATCCAGTGAGGTTTGTGAAGAAGAGTCTGAAAGTGGGTGCAGCTCCCTTGTTGTTTTTTGTTCTCAAAAGCAGTACGCTGTCACATCACTTCACACTCTACCTTTGGCAAGCTGGTTCATTTTAGCAGAATTACTCTCCCTGGCTTGTATAGCACTGGGTGTCTAGCATCTGCCGCAGGCAGTCAAGGGCTAGTGTGCTGTTTCTCCTTAGAAACACTTGTTTTTTCTTAGATTTCAACTTATTTGGTTGCATTGTGATTCAACTGTCTTATCATTTCAAGAAACATTGTGATTTTGCAGATTTTCTTATGTGTTCGTTTTTTAAAATTTAAGGTGAAAGTTACATGATTTTCATCTTTTCTATATCTCAAGTGTAAACTGGAATTCCTGATGCTTATTTTTTATATGAGGGGACCCCCCAAAAGGACTTATTTTTTGGATAGTGGGTTTCTTGTAGTAATCTTCTCCTGCTAAGAAGTGTTTTAGAATCCCATTGGCATCAGCGTACCAGCAGCTTTGTTGCGAAAGGTTGTGTTCAGTGTCAGTACATTTTTTTTGGAGATTCTTTCGACCCTTTTGCCTATTTTATAATGTGTGGTTTTACCAGCAGTTTTTTTTTTTTACCAAAAATGGCATAACCCTATGCCCCACCCTCCCTATTCACCCAATCTCAACCCAAGCAACTTTTTTTGTTTCCCTTGGGTGAGAAAAGTCCTCGAAGGGAAATATTTTGCTGATGTGAAAGAAGTGGGAACAAAATGGCAGAAGCATTTAAGTCATCAAAATTGATGAGTTCAAAAACTGTTTTGAGTAGTGGAAAATGCATCTCAATATGTCTATTGCACTGAATGGAGAAACATGTAAGAATAAATACATAATTTTTTATAAATAAATTCTCCTATAACTCTCCTATCCCTCAGGAATCTCTAATAGACCTAAATGAAAGTCATTGATATTTAGAAAGTAAAACCTAGTTTTTATATAAACTCCTGAAGTTATAATTTATTATGTTTTGGTGTATTGAGAAACAATATATTTTAGTTTGTTTTTCAAACATAAATTACAGTAAATTGTTAAACATCTTTTTTATGTCATACTGCCCCTTCTAGGAAGCTGATATCTAGATAAAGAGAGGGCTGTTCCCTTCTTCTGTTTCCAGATACATTAGGGATCAATGAAATAGACATTTCTTTGTGACTGGAGTAAGGGGTATTTGGTGTCATTGTTTAACAAGCAAGATACAACTAGACCCTGGTAATCTCTACATCATCTTAGACAGGTGAAGCCATGCCATCTGAGAGGGTAGCATAAGATTGAGTATCGAGGGTTGATTCAATTCCATTATTTTATGAGGGGGTAAGCATAGACCACATACTAAAGATTAATGTAGCCAGCTACGTTGGGCACAGAAAACATATGTTTATAAAGCATTAGAACAAATTGTCTCCCGTCTTACACATTTCACCTCCAGGTATGAATTGTTGCAATGACCCTGGTTACAAATCACAGCTACTAATGGGCACCTTGAGTCTATGGTTTCATTGACACCATCATTTTGTGTGTGTTTTATGTTATTTTTGCTGGAGCTTGCTGTGGCAAGTTAGATCCCATCTGTCTGCTCAGTAACAAGCAAAATGACAAACACAACATAGGAAACATTGTTCAGATATCCAAGATTGTTTTATATCATTTGGTTTTACTAATATGCTAACACTTAGAGCTGATAAATAAATGAAAGATGGATAGGACCTTGAAACTGGGATGATCTTTATGAGAACTGCAAGATGACAACAATATTTTAATCTGGACATTTGTTTGCATTCACGTTTGTTATGCATTCACATTCATTATTTAATTTACTTACCTTTCTCCAAAAGGTTTCAATGCTGTGAAATAAATTAGCTGTCACATTTTATACCAGTAGCGAGTAAAGGAGCTGCCTTCCTTTTTGGAGCTGAGTTTTATAGAAATATATAGTCATATGGTTTGACAAATATTTTGTTTCATGAACTTAAAAATTGTTTTAAAAACGAAGAAAAAAGGTGTCTACCATTCACTGGATTTTTTTTCTCTATAGTTACTGACATATTGTGTTAGAAGAATTTATAATTCAGAGGTAGATTTGTGTGAATATTATATCTCCAATTTTCCCTGTTGAGAGGTAGACTTCTTTTTTTATGACTGTCCATTGCCTTTTCTATAGTGGTGCTGCTGCGCTTGGAAGATGCTTTATATATATATTTTTTTTTATTTTTGTGAGTTGGAGTCTCACTCTGTCGCCCAGACTGGAGTGCAGTGGCCGCTCCTGGCCACCGCAGCCTCCACCTGCTGGGCTCCAGCGATCCTTCCGCCTCAGCCTTCCAAGTAGCCGGAATTACAGGCATGAGCGACCATGCCCGGCTGATTTTTTGATTTATTGTAGAGATGAGGTCTCACTGCCCAGGCGGGTCTCGAACCTTCGGGCTCAGGCAATCCACTCACCTCAACCTCCCAAAGGCGCGGGATTACAGGCTGAGCCACCAAGCCTGGCATGTTTTTTCTTTAAGTTGATGTAGAGTGGACAACTTTAGTAATTTAATGAAATATCTTAAGAATAGGGGATATGCACTGAACACATTTTTGCCCCTTTTGTAACATATGCTCTTGTCTCTCCTCACTCTTCAGAAAACACCCTATAAATGGAAGCATAAAAGATATGCTCAATAAACACACATTGCATTAATTAAACCACTTTACCTGACTTTAGGATATTCTCCTAAGGATGATATTTGATTATGAGATTCTCCCTCAAACTTCATACATTTCCAAAAACCTCCTAACTTTGATTCTGGAGACTGTGTCAACTAAAATATTATGCAGTTATTCCACAAAAGACTTATAAATACCCACCATTATTGCTGTTATTAATATTCTTTTGTTTTAAAGAGAAAAGTACCAGCTCCTCTCATTTCAGAGCAAATAACACAACTGTAAAAGCTGTTGCCAAGCAACCTGTATTCACAGCTCAGATGGCTGAATTGTTTATATTCATGTGTGGATAAAATTGACCCACTCCTTCTCTGAAAAATAATTCTATGAAGTCTTGAGCTATACTAAGATTGTAGGGTGTGGGTCATGGCACTACTATTCTGTAGGAGGTTCTGAAATCTGCATCCGTTGTTTATGTCTCTGTCATTGCACTTGCCACAATACATTATAAATATCTGGTTTGGGGTCTGTTTCCCCAATAGACCATGAATTCTTCATGGGCAAGTATTGTGTTTTACTAATCATACGTGAAATCATCTTATACATCAACAAAACTCGACAAGCATTTGATGAATGTGTTTAAAAATGATTTTATACAAGTGTCTGTGCTATGCATTTTCCACAAAAAATTTTTTCTTACTATAACTTGAAAAAAGAAAAACCATTCAAGAAAATTAGCAATATTAAATTATAATAAGCCCAAACTGAAGCACTGAGTTTAAAAATACTAGAATCACAAATTGATAACATTTTACAACTGGAAGAAACTTTATGGGACATTTAGTCTAATGATTCTCAAACCGAGTTCTCATTGGAATCCCACAAGGAACTTATAAATATAATTGGACCAGGGTGAGGTTTTGAACTGAGATTTTTTTTTTAAGTTCCCCAGGAGATTTGATTGCAGAGCCAGTATACTACTAATGTAGTCCAATAGTTTATAGTGGAGAAAACAGCCCCAGAGGAGTGAGAACTGTGAGGTGGAAAGCACACAAGCTCTGTAGTCACCTGACAAATGGAGATAAGAATATTGACTTATGAGACTTCTGGGAAGATTGAATGGGATGACCTGAGCAGTGCTCCTCCAACCACGCCGGTAGGAGCCTGGCAAGAACTACCCCTTCCCTTCACAATTTTATCTGAGTTGCAAACACATTGTAAGAGAACCTTGGTCTACTAACTATGGCAAACAGCCCAGGGTGCCTCTAACTCTGATGTTTTGACTGGAAAGGAATAAGCGTTAATATATCTGTCAGGGTCTCTGCAGGACACACATGAAGTAAATTAAGAGAGTTTAATAAAGAGGCTCTTTTCCAAGGTGTGGGAAGGCTAAGGGAACCACTAAGGAACCATGATGCAAGGTAGAGGCTGCCAGATGGTATCAAAGCAGTTGCTGAAACCTGGTATTATCTGTGGCTGCAAGAAATGAGTCATACTGGAAGGAACTGACCAAACTAGACTGGCAAGAAGCGAGTCAGGGAAGGAATCTCTCTAATCTCCCTTTCTTTTCATTTTCTGATTTTCTGTTGGGGATCACATTGGCTAAGTCAGAAGGTGAGGAAGGAATTTATGAGTGTCAATCTCCTGAGACACAAAGTAGAATGAAGAGGAATGGAGACGAATCTGGAAGGAAAGCAGAAAATATATAGGCTTCTATTTTATGCTGGGTATTTTTTATGCATGTTATCTTTAAATCTTGTGTTGCTTTGAGGCTAACCCAATTGAATGTAAATTACCTAAAAATGACTGATATCCTTTGTGGTACATTCTTCCTTGCCAGGAATGCACATATACACCTGCTAACTGTGCCCTGAAATAAATTTTCCCAGGCAGTGAAACCTCAGTTTGACTACTGAATGTGGATACCCTACAGAAGGGACACAGTTTTCCCTTCAGGGACTTGTTGGAGTAACTCAGGAGGGAAACCAGACTGCAAGGTTTACTAGCCAGGGACACAGAATAACTGTAATCCACTTCTGCCTCAGCAACTGCCTCATTTTCCTGAGCCTTCTGTTCACCTCTTTGTTTTCTCATTTATCCTCTAAGAAATGAAAAGAACACCTGCTTCTCATTACAAGATTGAGATGTTCTAAGGGAAGTGAAGATCATTCTTATGGAAGAAAGAAGCTATCTACTTAAATGCAAAGTTGAGATGGGAGGCGCCCTATGGGTCTTAATTTTCATCAACAAATGGAATACATATAACGTGCCTGACATTGTGTTTCCTTTGTTAAGCCTTTCTTAAGAATTTCCTGGAGATTCAAAAGTGAATAAAGCAGCCTTTGCTTTTGAGGAGTTCACAGTCTTGTGGAAAGAATCAGAAATGAAGCGTTTTAAAGATAGGAAATAATATCAAATTAGACAGAAATTTTGGCATTGTTTTATAATTTGCTTTTGTATTTATTTTGTTTAGAGGCATGTATATGTATATACTTATTGATATAAATACATCTTTCAGAACTTCAAATGCATTGGAATCCTGCCAAGCAGTCCCTCCTGGCTCCTCTCCTTCCTGGCAATTCCTTCCCTTCGTTTCCCAGGGTTCTCCAACTGTTTAACATCCATACCTTGATTCATTCCTGAACACTAACTGATTCTCCATGGTTTGCAGCCTTGTTCTGAGTAATTTATCCTACATTAGTGTTTCATTCTTTTAAGTTATATTTCTTTATTCCAGCCCTACTCAGCATTCTCATCCCATCTCCACTTGGCAGAAGAGATATTTTATTCAGTAGTTTCATAAAATACCTACTGAATACTCACAGACAATACATATTTTGCTACTCTTTTCTCTTTGTTCAGTGGTGAGGGATTCTGGTTATTTGTTAATTGGGATGTTGGGATCAATAACCAGGGAAACTTTAGCTTACACAAATTTAATAATGAAGTATCTCATAGCAATATGAGGTTCTCATCATTGAACTGAATGTGAACTGGAGTTGAGAAGGAATGACATTCCAAGAAGCAGCTTGAGCAAAGGCTCAGAGTTAGGACAGAGTTAGAACAGGCATGATGTGCTCAAAGATGCAGTGATAGCATCACCCTTTCTGTGGTGAAGAATTCCTGGTGAGATGTGATTATATTGCTCACAGTTTACTGTGTGACTACTGTGTGATGTTTGACAGTTCACTTACATATATGAACTCTAATCTTCACTACACAGAAATTTGTGTCACGCAGCTAGCGTGCAGTAGGACCCTTTTCTGTACTCAGCTCTGTCTTCTGTCAAAGCCTAAGATTTCTCCATAGCAGTTTGCTACTTTGTTTTATAAGTAATAACAGGATTAATGAAGGAGAACCAGATGTCAGCAATCCTTGAGAACTAGAAGCAAAATGCATGGGAAAGATCTGGTAGACATTAGACAGCAAGCTTTATATACATCATTTATGGAAGAACATTTTCTGAAATGATCACACCCTCTCTACCTATCAAGATTCTCAAGCAGTTAAACATATTTAAAATGTTCTGACTCTGAGAATATTTTTCAATAAGCTACTATACAGCCAGTTGCATGAAATTTCTGGCTCTGTTCAAGCCCTTCTGAATCTGGTCATTACTTTTCTCTATTCATTACCTGACAGGCAGTGGGAATAATAAAGGGAATGAATGATGGCTAGCTCCCATGGTATCTTCCTCTACCTTGCAAGCACTTTCTTATAATGCCTCTATATCTGAAGGCTTAGAATATTTTCCTTTCTTCATTTCCACTCCTCAACAAAGAATTTCACAGCACACTGGCCATGAGAGGTCTGGTAATGATTCCATCTGAGGTACAGAGAAAAACTTGGGCCATGATAGCATTTTTCATCTATGAAGAATACTTAGGATATTATCTGTGTGTTGTTAAAGTTAAGCTAAGTGTAACTCATGTACTTCCAACATCCTAATTAGTCATTATCAGTTCCAGGGAGATCACCCGAGCTTCGGTCAGGTAATCCAGAAGCAGCAAAAACGAACTTTTCAGCATTCTAAATTTTAATTAACGTGGGAAATTTTTCTAAAAGGCATATTGATGCCAGCAGTGGATTTATATTAGTGAAACTGTCGTTTTAATAAGTACACAAGTATTAGAAATGGCCTTTACTCGGTGAAATAAAATGCATTCACAGTATATACACAGGTTAAAATATGCAAGAGATACTCTAAACAGGGGACAAGATTCTAGTATGTATATAGTGTGTAGCCTCAGGAACATTATTGGACTCAATTCCTAAATGGTATTCTGTTAGCCATTGGTTAGGAGGATTTCTGTTTTCCCAACGGCAACAACAGGAGTAACACATCCTGTCTCTTGAATGTTCTTGTGTCTACCTTGAATGATTTGTTTGTGCCAAGTACAGTCAGAGCACCTAAACATGACAGAGAACTGAGGCTTCTTTGAACTTACAAAATGAAATGTACTAACTGTTTTGTGCCGCCTTCCTAATACAATTGTGTTCAATAAATATCTAGGTGTGTGACAAAGCTAGTTAACACTAAAGCACCTCATATTTTTGAGGGGCACTGCTACAATAAAAAGGACCCAAGAGTTCTTAGATCAGTTAGCAACAGTTATCTCTCCTTCGATTACAGCTACTTTATTGGTTATGCAGGTTTTTTGTATAGGTTGGTAATTAGACCAGTATTCATAACTTCTTACAGATATATCTGTTCTAAGTACTAAATAACCAGTATAATAGAAGTTTTGTCTCAAACTCCTTACTAGGTTAGAGACAGTCCATAATAATGTTTTTTAAAAAAACTTTCCAAGCAACCTTATTTATTCTGATTAGTGACCTCTCATTCATTTACTCAGTTTGGGGAACAGGAGCAAATTCAGATATGTGGGGTTGAATTCACTAATCACTTTCTGCTGAGGCCATCAGCAAACCTTTGAGTATGTCTCTGCACTGATAATTTAAAGTAAAGCAGTTAGCTATTGCAAATTTGATGACTGTGCCTGTTTTATCTCTTCTATTCTCAACCTGATTTTTCACCCTAATTGATAGCTGCTGCATTTATTATGAATTATTAACAATAAGAATGAGTTTTGTTGTTTGGTAAAGTGATAAATTATTCTTTTATTCTCAAGGTTAATTGCAGTCCCTGTGTCCTGCTTCTTCTTTAACAATTCCTAATGGGTACAAGCAAATGAACTATTGAAAACGAATTTAATTGCACAGGAAGGTAGCCTAAAATAAAATCCAAAGATTCATTTGTGTTTAGAGGCAAAAATGGTAATATAAATGTGCCAGAGGTGGGTGTAAGACAACATGAAAACAGGAAGTGTGTCACCAACAAAAAACATTTATTCTTCCTTTCTAAGTCTTTCAAATAAAGCTAATCTCTGGGCCCAGTGGATTATACCAAGCAAAACATTAGACATGAAATTGATGTTTTCTAAAATTCAAAGTTTTTATACATAAAAATCATGAAGAAATTGATATTCTAGGTGCTTACAAATACTGATTATACTACCATTTATTTATACTGTTACCAAAAATGATACAGGGATGGAAATATGTGATTTTAAAAGTCAAGGACATATGATGAGATTTTATACAGGTTGAAATAATTATAGCAAGATTATAGAGAGTGATTAAATATTTAAAACCTCTGTTTTCCTGTCACAAGCATATAGTAAGTACATTAATTTTCTCAGAATGCCTATACTTCATAATTTCAAGATTAATGTTCATGTGACAATTAGTCATTATAGTTAAAAGTAAAATATAATTGAGAGTCCTCTGAGGAAGAAAATGCCTTTCTAATAGCTACAGACCAAATGTATACATTTTAAAAGAAAGAACCTTTATCTTCAGCTGCTTAATATTTATAACCTTAGTGTCCTTCAAAAGGTGTTACTTGTGAATATATATCTTAGCAATATAACAAAACATAGTGGCTAGTTTATTGAATTATGTTCTGTAAGTTCTGTTCAATAGCTCAACTTGTCTCAATGTCCCATGATTCTTGCTGTTAATAACTTGTACATATATTTTTTATTTTAGAAAAGGCTAAATTAAATTATATTTATACATTTTAAAATCTAAAACGTTAGGTTCAACAATAGCCACACATGAATAGGACAGCCTCTTTGTGTTTGAAGTCTTACTTTATAACAACATTCCAGGAGAAAATTATCAGTCACTATGAATTATACTCTAGAGAGCAGGTGTTTTGATCAATTTGCCTTGAACAACCTAGTAATATATCTGTCTTTACCTACTACTTAGGTGACACTACCAGGGTTTGATCAGAGTAGTTTGCTCCAGCTGAGAACAGGAACTTTGGTCGCAAATTCATTTGGTTGGAAAATCAGTAAGATCAGATCAGGCTGCTCAGTGGGGAGCTTCAGTGGGACACTCTCCAACCAGGTGTGGAAGATGGCCCTTTTTAATAACTTTGGAAGACTGAACTAATGATCTCTTGGATTCTGTCTGTGGGTGTACACTCTCAGCAATGAGGAGATCAAAGGATGAATTATGCTGAGGGTCCAGGGTTAAGTATTATTTATTAATAGCTACACCTAGAAGAAAATCTACAGAAGGGTCAGGGCTCTCACTGAGAGAGGGAAGTTTACTATATTTATCATAGTTTATCAGTCTCATATCTGCTATTTCTAGGGCATGTCATCTAAAATGCAATAACTATATGAATATTTTTTTATACTCAACATATGAAATAGGTATATGGATAATTCTAGCTGTTGATACACAATACAATGGACTTTGATGAAGCTGGGTATATTCATAGAGTGTATTTTGGTTTCAAGTTACCAAAACCTATTTGCTTTAACTTAGGTGAAAATGGTGAATTTATAAGGGGAAGGGCACATCCAAGAATCAGAAAAATAACTGTTCCAGGGACACAAATGTTGATAGAATGTCTCAATTCCTGTCCTTCTGCAAAATACTTGCCTTTCTCTCTGTGGACCAACTTAAATCCACATAGTGCAACACACGACCCTCAGTAGGCACCCATATTTACACGAGGCAGACTCAATCTCCTGCTGAGAAAAGATCTTTTTCACAATTTCAGTTCTAAATTCTCTGAGAAGGAAGACTGTGTGCTACAGCCTTTCCTCTTAGGATCTTAGGATCAAATGCCCACCAATGGTTTTACCCATATTTGAAAAGGGTCTTGGGGTTGTCTGGCCACATGCAACCCAGTAATATAGCTGCGTGGAGCATGGATAAGGGAGGTGGTTTTTAAGAAAAGGCAAATGAAACAGCTCTAAAAAGTAAGTAGTCTGCCATTTTAGAGGAATCAATGATAACACAGTTTAAGAAGTGTTTATATATACCATATACATATATTAAACATAATATATAATATGAGCGTATTATATAATATATAACAGTCTACTCTATATTATTATAGTATAATCTTACAGTATATTATGTTGGCATATTATACTGTATAATATATAGTATACATAATATATAGGTATATATGGTAAAAATCAGCCTTTTTAGAGACTCATCTTGATCTTAGCAAAGTTGTACAAAGAGTGAATAGATTCCTATGGAATCTATTCTCTAGGAATCTTTTATTGAATGTCGGATCTTAATGGGGAAGGAAACAGATCCTCTGTTCTGGGGAAACAATAAGTCTTTAGACAAGAGCTTGCTGCTTAATAAGCGCTTTCTCCTTTGCCTCCTTCCTCTCTCTCTCCCTTCCTTCTCTTCTTTTCTTTCTATAGGAGCAACCTATACCAGCGTAACTATGTTCATTCTAAAAAACCCTGTTGGTGATACGAGTTGAGGCCTCACGAATGAGAGGAGTTGCAAAGAAAGAAGAAAAGTTATATAAATTACTGCCAAAATAGGTGAATTGAATTGATGACAAGTATGAGAGGCAGGTAGATGTATAAAGAATTCAATGTATTTATTTGCATTGCTCTTTGACAATGATGGCTATAATTTATAGGGACATTCACTGCATTGCATAGATATTTCTGTTTCACCCAGAAAGTTTTCTATATATTTATCATTATGGTTGAGCTCTTATATTGTTCTGGCACTATTCTAAGCATTTTACTTATTTTACTATTTAATTAATGCAATAACTCATGAGTTAGGTGGATATCCTGGTTTTTTACAGAGGAGACCACTGAGTCATAAAGGAGTTAAATAATTTGACCAACGTTGCATGATGGAGCCAGAGTTGAACACAGGGAGTCTGGTCCCAGAATCCAGACTGCTTGTACCCTGTACGTTTTCTGTGAATTAGCATACTGTGGTATGCTAATTATGTAGCTGATAGAGTTAAGGAACATATTACTGGAAATGTTTGAATAAATCAGAAGTATAAAATTATATAAAGGTGAGAAAAAGCATATCATAATTTCCTACACTTCTCTCAGTTCTAAGGTGACAGATGGGACTATTTTAGCAAGACAAGTGTCTTAAAGAGCTTCAGGGTTTCTGACATTTTACTTTTCAGTCCAGATGCATTCCTTTGATTAATGAAGTACTGGTTTGAGTTTCTCTAATTCTCAGCCTTATACACAAGGTCTTTGGAAGGATATATAATAAGCTTAAGTGGAAACTTTAGTGGCCATCTATCTCTTTCCAAATAGGGCCATTTAAATGATTACAGTTGTTAAAACATGTAAAACTTCCTTCTTGAACCTCCTCACAGTCAGACATCTAAAGTACTAACTCCATGTCTATTATCCCCTCTTTCTTCTACTTGAACTTAATTGGCATAAGTCCCTAAAGCTCCACCAGTAAAATAACTTTCAAATTAGTTTGCCAGTCCTCTTCCATAGTGCTTTTCTAAACCCAAGATTCTTTTATGTTTGTCCCTGAATTAATTCTATTTTCAGATGTCAGTGTCAAATGGGAAGCCCTGGAGAAAGTAGATCATACACTCATGCCCTTTGAATTATTTGTGACCTAAAATTTAAATATTAGAAATGAGGGACAGACCTGCTGTACATATCTGGCAGGTCTTATTTGAAACTACCTTAGGCCCAAAGCAGCAGATGCTGTGGTTCACAATTGTTCAGAAGCATCACATATAAGGAGGGATAACTTGTCCATCTAATTTGGTCTCTGTGTTTGACATGGACACATGGACGAGGACAGAATTTGTGTAGTGATCCTCATAATTCGGTTCCAATCATATCCCTTATCTATGTCAATCCCTCCAAAGGCTTCCTGTTTTAGTCTAATCTCATGCCAAAATCTTCTGGGATCTGGTCCTTTCTGATGACATATTTTAACCCTGATTCAACCACTCTTTCTTGATTCTTTTCCCAATATATTCCTGCCCGGGCACCTTTGAATTTGTAGTTTCCTCTGCCTGATGTGCTCTGCCTCACATTCCCAGGGCTCATACTTTTCACCCTCCTTAAGTCCTTCCTCAAACACATCCCAGTGAAGCTTTCTCTGACCATCTTCATAAAATTGTAACTTTCTCTCCTGATACTTCCTTACTCCTCTCTCCCTTTTTTTCCCCGAAAAGTTATCTCTATCTTATATTTTATATGTTTTACTTATTGATTATTTTCCATATAAAGGTAGACATTCTTGTTTGTTTTACTCATTGGTATATTGCCAGAGGCTAGACGAGTGTCTTGAAAATAGTAAGCAATAAACTACATGTTGAATAAATGAATAAGTAACAAACTGTGCAAAAAATAGAGATAATAAATAACGGCGTCGTTAACTCTTTAATGGTGTTAGAAAATATTTGTGAAGGTTTCCTGGAGAAGGCGACATCAAAACTGGGGTTTTAAGGATAAATAAGGGTTTTTCAGGAAGGCAATCTAGAAAAGGAAATTCTATTGAACAACATATACCAAGGCACAGATACAAAACCAAATGATGTGTTTAGATTACTCCAAATTTTAAAATATTGGTAAATTTTACTATTTTAACAAAGATATTAGAATTTATTATTTAAATAATGGAAAGTCCATTAGAAGTTTTAGGAACAACAAAGAATCACGTTCTGTTCTGGATTCATAATAATTCTTTGGCAACAATGTGAAGCATGAATTTTTGGAAATTGAAGACTGATCCAAAGGTATATTATAAGTTAAAAGCATAGAAACAGGCCAGACTAAGAAGATGAGGGACTGTACTATAGGATGGAAGTGAGGATGGTCACACAAATAATTAACAGAATTAAATGATTGATTGATTATGTGTGTGTGCATGTGTGTGTGTGTTTCAGGAGGAGTAGGGGAGAGGTTTAGAGGAATGAAGAAGCTGAATTTTATTACTGATGAAAAACGGAGTTGTCAGCTGAATTATTGTCTCTCTCTTATTTGTTGAATATTGATGTGTTTCTTGAGGTAACTCCTAAGTTGTTCACATTCATTCGATATATCTTGAGAGCTCCAGAGCTCTGTTTTATTGATAAGGGATGCAATTAATAAGAGGATAGACTTTTATTTCTTAAAATCAATGAAAATATCAGCAACAACACTGCAAGCTATATTTTCTTTCAACATGCATAATCTTAAGACCGTCTGTAAAATCTCAAGACTCCTGAAATTTCTCTTGAGATAATAGAAACCTATTGATTTTAATTCACTCAAATAAAAAAGGAACTATTCGCTGACAAATTATCTACATAAAATGACTGCATGTGAAATATATGGCTGTCTGCTGTTGCCAGCTCAGTGTGCATTGTTCAGTAGAAAGAACATAAACTTTGAGTCATAGGGACCTACTCTGAAACCCATATCTGTGAGATAACCTTTGGAAAATTACCAGACCTCCATGAATCGTACTTTTTTTGATAGGAAAATTAAAAAACAAAGCAAAACAAAACAATCCTACACCACAGGATAGTTACAGGTTTCAAACTAGACAACGTATATGTACACATTGAGGGTCATTTGATTCTGAACATATCTAACTCTGGCTAATGAGCAAAATAAAATTAATTAGAAGGAAACCAGGACTTAATTATTGAGATGAAGTTGCAGAATGGGCAGAAACTTTGGTAACAGGAATTGTAAAAACGGTCTCATAGCTTAAACAAACTGATCTGGATATCTTTACTAGAAAGTGTGCATGCCAACTCTTCCTGGTTTTCATCTGCAGGTCGCCTGCTTGAGACTGAAAATCCCAGGAAAGACTATCTAGTTGCCAGATTTGGCCCTCAAAAGGAAACTGGGATGCTGGGAAAGGAGAATAGATTTTGCTAGCTAAAAACATCTGCGGTGACTTTGAAGTGATTCATTAGGTCAATGACTTTTGACTTGTTTTGACCATAATCCACAGTGGAAACTGCATTTTAGAATACTTAGGATTCACATATGTATATTGTTAACTTAACAAAAACACAATGTATAAATTTAGAGAAGGAGATACTTTATCTCTTTTAAAGTGTTACAGCCTGCAATGTGGCTATCTTGCAGGCTGGGATGCCTTTGGCCTAGATCAGAGGCAGGCACTTTGAAGGAGAAGGGATTGAGGTAGAAACTTTATGCTGAACAGGTCAGCTAAACTTGCATATTCAACAGGCTATAGGAGGAACTATGAATATTCTTGAGGGTTTGGAGGTCCTAACACATAGTATTGAACAAACATAAAATACGACCCATGTTCACTTGGGGGAGGAGACTTAGCATTTAAATGTATTACAATTAGGTCCTATATGTCAAAAAGTCCTTCAGGACAAGAAGACACTCAGTGAGCAGTCTCTGTAAACTAGCCAGAACCAGTCAATAGGTGGTCTTCGTATCAAGAGAAAGTTACTCAACTCAGTCTCTTGTCCAGTCAAAGCTATAGTTATGACTGGTGGAACAAGGCACAGGAATCAATTAGTCAGCATCTGGTGGAGGTGCAGATTGTTTTAATACTACTTATCTCCAGACTAGGGCTTGTTTAGCTGCAAGAGATAAAGAAAACACTTGCAACTGTTAGATCTAGTGTATTCTTTAAGTGGAGGGGTGTGTGACCTAACCCTTGTCTGGCATGTCCTTAGGTCTTATTTACAATTTGATATCTTATTGTCACAAAGAGTCTGCTCTGTCAGTCTTAGTATCACTATTTTAACATGAATTTTGGTCAATTGTGCCCACACTATAAAAGGGAGGTGGTATAATGAGGCGTGTCTAACCTCTTGATCTGTCATGGCTGGGAACTAAGTTTTTAGGGCTTTCTGGGATACCTTGACCAAGAGGGTTCATTCAGTCAGTGAGAGGCTTCAGATTTTATTTTTAGTTTACAATTTGTATGTAAGTATTTTTATATATAGCCAAGACAAATTTGCTTATTCTTGCCATATGTGTTATACTCTGTTTTGTTCTATTTTATTTTATTTCATGTTTCATAAGTCTGATCGTGGCCCATTAAATTGATTTCATGATTTATGAATGGGCTATAATCCTTGGGCTTAAAACATTTTGTTATCATGTATATAATATTACCACATTATAGAAAATGTTAGCAAATTGTGAATGCCACTTCTTTCACACAGACTTTTTCCATTATTCTGCCTCTTACTTCCCCAACAAATAAAATTACAGACATTGAGTAAATGACCAAGATATCTGAAGCCTCCTTCATTTTATTGGCCTAATGGCATAGTGTTAATCATATTTTTCTGAAGAATAAAGTTGTGTAAATGTCAAGATTTTTAAAGATGTGGAGTATAACGAAAAACAGAATGGAAGATGAAATAATGAAAGAAAGAATAGAACATGACTTAAGTCTCAGAACAACTACAATCCTTTTCTTGAAATATAGAACAATTTTCTGTTTTGCATATTCAACATTTGCTGCTGCTCTCCAAAATAAGACCTGAAGGTCAAGCACACTTAAAAAAAAAAAAATTGCCTGAATTGAAAGAACTATTTGGCTTTCTTAGTACAAAAAAAAATTTGGCTTAAAATATTAAACTAATTGGTTGAGATATGTAGGGGCTTTCATTAATACAATAGTTTGTTAAATTCTTTATTTCATTTTTTTGTTCAGTCTATCCCCAAAGTGTTATTAGACTCATAATGCATTTGACCAAAAGGCCTTGCATCTAATATAATTAGAGAACTTCATTGACTCATCATATTTAATTTGTATTGATTTTCTATACCATTTTTCAGGAGAACTGTGGCAATCTCCTTGTCTGAGGCTTCTGTGCTCAATCTATCCTTGTTAAACACTGAGGTGATTTCTCTTAGCTTGCATTTGAGGCCTTCTTTGCTGAGACTCCTGTTTCACTCTCTTCAAATATCTCTACATCTCTCCAGCTGAAGAATCCCTGGGATTTTTAGGTCTACCATTTCTCTAGTATCTGGATCTTAATCCCTTCTGTTTTTCCTGAAACTCAAGTTTCTGAATTTTGTTCTTTCTCATTTGCTTTTTCGAATTGCCCTTCTTCACTGGCAATCTCATCTATGTTTACACATGTTTTCAGACACCCTAAGAAATGACCAGAACACTTTTGCCACTTAGTTTTCCTATTTCCACAAGCTACAATGCTGCAACTGCACCTTCCATCAAATGTGAAACTTCTTGAAAAAGCTATCTATATGCATTGCTTCCACTTCTTCCTATCCACTTGTTCCTGTGTCTGATTAAGCTTTCACTCTTGTCAGTCTACTGAATCTCTTTGATTCCTCATGGCATATCCAAGAGGTGTATTTGTTTGGTTTCCCTGTTGCACTATTCCGGTTCTTTGACTCCTCTGGATCCTTTTCCTCAAGTTTTACCTTAACCAGTAGAAGTTCCCCAAAGCCCTCTGTTGACACCTTCTTTTGGTACAGAGGTAAGATACATGCATGGCTTTGGTTCAATATGGAGTCTGCTACTCTGAGCTATGCCATTTTGCCCAATTGACTTATCCTTTTGAACACTGTCAAATGGAAATAATAGCACCTAAATCCTAGAATTTTTTCAATATTAAATAAGAAAGTGTTGGAGAAATACTTAGAGAGTTCTTGGCTGATAGTCAATGTCCGTTATTATTCACTGCTCCACCCCAGGAAATAGAAACCCTTCTGTTACATATTAGGGATAGACAGGGTATGTTTTCCTGACTTCTTGAAGAGGGAGTCCTTCTGCTATATTACCCTAGATTTCTATCTGACCCTTCACTCTTTCCTCCCCTGGTGTGACATTAGGAGAAATGTTCCCTGCAAGTAGTTTAACTCCCTCCACCTTCTTTCCTCTTTGCTCCCCTTGTTTATGCACTAAATTTTGTAGAGAAGAGTGCATATGAAGTCTATCTAAAGCTAGGGCTTTATATTAAGAAGTCCATTGTTTTGTACCCCTAAGCCATGATCTTTAACACTTTATGTGTTCCTCTGCTATCCCCTTTTTCAATTTCAGTTGATGGAGAACTCAAGTAGGAAAAAAATGAGTGGTGACTCCTATGGATTTTCTCAAACTCCAACACCTACTGTTTCCCTTTTTCCTATTCCACTGGATTCTAAACTCTAGGCTTTTTCTGCTAAGATCCATCCTATACATTGCTGTCTATGATTTTCCTAACCAAAGTTCTCATTATGTCATTTCTTTTACAATGAATATAATCGCTCTCTGTTATTTACAGAATTGTGTGTGGATTTCCTGGAGGATTTCATGGCCCACCACAACATGATCTAATCCCCCCACCACTGCTTTTGTGTACTCCATGCTCCAGATTATCTAGCCTTTTTCCCCAATTGCATGTGAGTTTTCTGCCTATGTGATTTAGACTATGCTAATATTTTCCACTCTACAGAATTGTTTCTTATCCATCTTTATTGTTTGAAATTCTGGCACTATTTTGAGACTGTCTTTGCTGTCATCTTTTCAGTAAAGTCTTTCTTGATCCCCAGTTTGATATAATTTGTTCCTTCTTTAGCATGTGATTTTTCAATTCTTTTATGGGAGATAGACATATATATGTATATATGTAGTCATCTTTATTTAAAAATATATAGTGAGACTGTTTTCCCCTTACATAATAAAATTATATAATTTGTTGAAAAACAGGAAATACAGTCTCCTTTTTAAACCCCATAGTGATTAGTGAGGATTGAGTACTGAGCCTGGGTTCCTGTAGTTAATAAAATTTCACCAATAATTTTATGATTTAAAAATAAATAATCCGGTATATTATTCAGAATTCTCCAGATAAATAGAACTAATATATACATATATATTCATATAATTTATTATCAAGAACTAGCTTGTGTAATTATGGAGGCTGAGAAGTCCTATGATTTGCTTTCTGCAAGCTGGAGACCCAAGAAAACCAGTGTTGCAGGGCTGAGAACTGGTTGAGAAAAGGAGAAGACTCATGTCCCAGCTCAAGCACTCAGGCAGAGAGAATAAATTCCACCTTTCTGCATGTTTTTGTTCTACTCAGGGCCTCAGTGGATTGAAGAATGCCCACCCACATTGGGAAGAGCAATTTGCTTTCCAAGTCCATTGATTCAAATGCTAGTCTCATGCAGAAACACTCTCAGAGACACAGGTAGAAATTATATTTAATCCCAGCACCCCATGTCCCAGTCAATTTGACACATAAAATTAACCAACACATCCAGGGTACTCCTGGAATACATTTTCTACCCATTTATTCTTTTGTTAAAATTAGTTTTTTTCCCCCAAGAAGATACCTGTGGTTTTAGTACCAATAATAAGCTGTTTCTCAACTAAATAGTTGTATGAGCAATTTCCTTGAGGTTTTCAGGTTGAAGAAGTTGACCTAAGGTTTTAAAATTTATAATGGAATTAAAGGCAAAAGTGAACACTGAAATGCTGCTTTGAAGACTTTCCTGGTTTTTATCAGCAGCTGTGAGATTCATGCAAAATTTTCTTTGAAAATAAGCTCCTAAGCACTCTAAAAATGCCCTGTTATGTGCATTTTTCTTAATTCAGCCCATAAAATGTGTGTCGTGTGCTTATATGCACAAGGCACTGAGCTAGACTTAATTTTAAAAGATCATAATTGGAAAGATAGGCAGCCTACTGTACCTGAGAGAACTTTGTGTGGTACTTTGTCTTTCTCGGCCCTAAATATGTTCATTCTTTTCTCTTTCTCCCTTATCTCAGTTCCCTTTCTTCCTCTTTTGTTTTAGGTCTCCTTTATATCCAATTCTCTTTTCTTCCTGTATGTTTTATTTTATTTCTGACTTATCTGCCCAAGAGTTTGTTCAGGGCCTCATGTGTTAAAACATTCTACCTAATTTACTTCAGTTATGAAGCACTCGGGAAGCTACTGAGAGCTCCAGAGAGATCGCTGAAACAAAATAGTCTAAAATTCGACCCTACTACGTGCTAGACAGTAGTAAAATACATGAGAGCAGTGGTCATGCCTACCCTGCTTGGTAGGTATTGTAGCTTCAGCATCTTGTTTAGTGCATTGAAATAATAGATATATTTGCTAAATAGTGATGAACAAGAATGCTAATACATGAAGAAGGTATTATATCATGTCTAGAATAGGGAAGGCTTCTTGTCTTGGCGCTATCCCCAGGGCTGGTAAAGACTCTTTGGTCTAAGCTTCTACGAGTTGTCTGCCTAGCAAGCTTGTCCTGGTTTCACTACTTGGGCATATTCATGGACACAAATTAATGCTTCTAGAGTATTCTTTACCTTCTACCTCTTTTCTTGGATTATTTCTACTAGTCTATCAGGTCCTGGCTTGGACAATCACTTTTCATACAATTCAAATCTAGGATAGGGGCCTGATCTCAGATTTCGTTGCATTTTTTTCACTCACATTGCTTATCACACTATTTTTGGTTTTGTCAGTTTGTATTTGTTTTTTAGTTTGTTTTTGTTTTTGAATTGAAGTCTCACTCTGTTGCCCAGGCTGGAGTATAGTGGCATGCTAATGGCCACTGTTGCCTTGATCTGCCAGGCTCAGGCAATCCCTCTGCCTCATCTTTCCAAGTAGCTGGAAATATAGGTGTACACCCAGTTAATTTTTTAATTTATTGGAGAGATGAGGTCTTACCATGTTGCCCAGGCAGGTCTCAAAATCCTGGGCTCAGGCAATACTCTTGTCTTTGCCTCCCAAAGTGCCGGGATTACAGGTGTGAACCACCGTACCCAGCCTATTTTGGGTTTTTAATTGTGGTAAGAACACTTAACATAAGAGCCACCCTTTTTACAAAAATTTAAGTGCACAATATAATATTTTTAACTATGAAAGGGGAAGAATGGGAAGGGGTAGAGGGTACAAAAAATCATCTATCAGGTACAGTGTACACAGGTGGGGGTGGTGGGTACACTTAAAGCCTAGACTTCTTTGCAACCGTGTAACCAAAAACTATTTGTATCCTTAAAGCTATTGAAATACATGGGAAAAAAACGCTCTATAGGCACAAAGTTGTACAGCAGGTCTCTATACTTAATTCATCTTGAATAACTGAAACTTTATACCCATTGAATAGCAACTTTTCATTTCCCACTTCCCCCAGTCACTGACAACCATTATTTTACTCTTTGGTTTTATGAGTTTGATTATTTTCAGTGTCGTTTGAGTGGAATCATGGAGCAATTGTCCTTCTGTGCTGGCTTATTTCACTTAGCATAACGTCCTCTAAGTTCATTCATGTCATTGAAGATGGTAGAATTTCTTTCTTTATTAAACTTAAATAATATTCCATTGTATGTATCTGCCATATTTTCTTTTTCATGCATTCACTCATTGATTAACAATTAGTTTGTTTCCATATCTTGGCTATTGTGAATGATGCGTCAATGAACATGGGAGTGCATATATCTCTGAGATCTTGATTTCAATTCTTTTGGATTTATACCCAGACATGGAATCACCAAATCATATGGGAGTTCTGTTTTTGTTTTCTGAGGAACTTCCATACTGTTTTTCACAGGGACTGTGCAACTTACATTTCCATTAACAGTGTACAAGCGTTCCACATCCCTATCAATACTTCTTATCTTTAAAAAATAATAGCCATTCTAACAGGAATGAGGCAATACCTCATTATAGTTTCGATTTGCATTTCCCTGATCATTAGTGAATATCTTTTCTTATATTTGATGGTCATTTGTATGTCTTCTCTGAAAAAATGTCTAAGGCCATTGCTCATTTTTTAATCATTTTCTTTAATTAAACATTTGAGGTAAATTAATTGCTATTTTTGCTATTGAGTTGTAGGAGTTTCAGATGACATGTCTATTTCTCCTTTGACTGTTAGCTCTATTTGGGAAGGGATTTTTCCTTTCTTGCTTACTTCTATATTTTCAGCATCTAAACACTCACCTTGGCAACATCCAGGGTAGAAACATTGAGTGAAAGCCATTAATTGACATTTAAATGGGGACTTGGGCTTAACCTGACTAGTTGTCCCTGGTGTTATTATATGAGCTCCTTGAAAACAACAAGTGGAAACAAGGGGAATCCCCAGGGTGTCTGATCAAGCCAATTACACTGAAAGTTCTGTATGAGTGAGGGGTTCAGGAAGAATTAACTACAAGACTCCATACTGTGGAATCATGGAAAATCTGAAGGATACTGTTCAAGGATGAAGCAAGAATAAAGTGCCCAGGAGACAGGCCAACTGAAGGATCTTTTTGGAGGGGATGGACAGAAGTGGGTACTATGTAATGGGGACTTAAAATGGATACACAGTGACTTTGAAAGCTAGTAGGAATGGAGGAAAGACTGAAGAACTTAAAGGAAGGCCTTGGAAGCTAGTCTAAGGATTTTTTAAAGGAGCATCTGACCTGGAACATAGAGTGAAGAGAAGAAACAGTTTAGGTGTGTGTTCATTTGGATAGCTGTGGCTATTCTCAATTTCCAACAAGATGCCCTTTAACATGGAAAGGAAAAAAAATCCATAATTTCTCAAACTAGGTCTGACTGTAAACTACTGTTAATCCTCAGTGAATTTTCTTTAATTAAATATTTTAGGCTAAATTGAAACTATTTGGCAGCTGATAAATAATTTCTTACCTGGAATACTCCAAACCCTAGTGTCCTAAAGGAAAGTAGCTCTAAGTCTAGCTGTCTTAGTATTATTATTATTATTTAATTTAACATGTGATTTAAACAACAACAAAAAAAACCAATGGTGAGAACTACTGAAATGCACCATCTCATTTAATCTCATTTTCAAGAATGGGCTTGAGATAGTATCTCAAAACACAGAAGGAAAAATTAATAAATAAGAGCTGCAATAAGGCAGATTATAAGTATGAAAAGAACGGAAAATAAATGCAAGCTACAAATTGTAGTTATTTTCACAAGAGAGGGCAGAGCAATTAGAACAGAAATCATGACTGAAATATTGATTGAAAGCATAATTTTTTAAAAGTTATAAAGAAAGCCTCCTTTGAAAGGTCATGCCACATTTCAGATGAAATGAATTTTAAAAGAGGCACCTAGACACATCCTTGCAATATCTATGAATTTAAAAAATATTAAAAAATTCTGTTAGAAAACAAAACTAAAACAAATAAAGACCACTGGACACAAAGGCATAAACCTGTGTTGGCTTTAGGCTTTTATGATAGAAGAAAATATAAAAGTAGCCAAGAATTTTGTGGAAAACATTTGACTATTATTAGTGCCCAGTCAAGATTTTGGCCTTGTATGAAGGCAAAAGAAAAACATTTTTATTTAAGGTCTTAAGCAGAAAAAATTTTCTTGACAACCTACTGAAAAATTGTGCAAACATATTCTTTACCTGACTAGTTTTTAAGAATAATTAGATTTTCATCTCACAGCATACGCCAAATATATCTTAAATAAATTAAAAAATATATATCTGTATTTATAATTTACTTTATGTATATTAACAGCACAATGAAAATATACATACATATTTCTAGGTAATAAAGTGAATAAGACAATTCTTCCTCCTTAGCCTTCCAAGTAGCCAGAACTACAGGAGTGTACTACCATGCTGGGCTAATTTTTGATTTATTGTAGAGACGAGGTCTTGCCATGTTGCCCAGGTGGCTGGTCTCAAACCTGTGGGCTCACCAATCCACTCGCCTCGGCCTCCCAAAGTGTTGGGATTACAGGCTGAGCCACCAAGCCAGGCTAATATATTATATTCTCTATATGCATATGTGTATGTACATACATAAATATATACACATGACTATAAGCACAAACTGTAGTGACATAACAAATACGGAGCAGATATGAAACCTCAACATGGGCAAACAAGATGAACAATCATTGCAAAACATAAATTAAGAATATTCATAAGCATTTGTTGAATAAATGTTCAAGCCAAAATGTATGCATATAATATACTCCCATTTAACTATAATAAACAAGCAAATTAAATGAATGATCTAATGCAATTTTTCACCTATTGAATTATAAAAGATTTAAACAACCATTTAATATTACTCATGCTGACCACTGTGAGTAGATGAATACTTTCAGAAACTGCTGCGTGTGAATGGGCATAACACTGGAAACACAACAGGCATATGTATAAAGAACTCTTAAAACATTTACTTCCTTTGGCTCCATATTTCCGCTTCTTGACTCTATCCTTAGAAAATTATCAGGATACTGACAAAATGTATGGAAAGAAGTTCTTCACTTCAGTGTTATTTGCAATAAAAAAAAATAAAATATGCCAGAAACAGCTGAAATATCTAGCTATTGGATAATAGAAAATATTTCTGTTATAGTCATAAAATATTTAAAATTAACATTTTATGATGTATCATTTTATTATATGACTATAACAAAACTATTGAATGTAAAAATTTTAGTATGATTTGAGTTTTGTAAAGAAAAATATACGTTTTTAAAAGATTGCAGTGAATTAACCAAGCATAATGCTATTATTCTCTAACTAGTAAAATATTAGGTGATTTATACAATCTTCTTTATGCCTTCATATATAAAATTCTAAATATATGGTAAAAAATTACAAAATGGTGAAGGATTATTCGGTAAACAGTGTGTTAATAAATAGCAATTCAGAAGCAGTTCAAATTAGGTCCTTGTTCTACCTTACACACAAGCATAAGTTTGTTTATTGCTTTAACATAATATTTTAATATTTATTTTACCACCAGCACTGCACCCTTTTGAGCCTTGATTATTTTGCACTTCAACAACTAAAATCTACAATGTTTTAGGGAAAATAAATGGCTGGTTTAGTCTATTATGCAAAATCTAAGTACACAGCTATAGAAAAATCAAGTATTTCATTTATATTTGGATCTTTAACTTTCTCTTGTAAAAAGAGTAATCTAATGCATAGGTTATTAGGTTTTTTGCTATAATGTCATTACAAATCAATTTGAGAAAATGTGTGCAATTCTTATACTGTTGGGAATATACAGCAATTACATTATTTCAGAACACCACTCTTTGCAGAATATGTACTCACTGGAGAGTTAAGTAATATTAAATAAATTAACATCTTAATGAAAATTATATATTAATACTGTTTCTGTTCCCAAGTAGTTATTTAATTCCACTAAATCAAGAAATTCAATTTTTGCTAAATAAAAATCATTGTCTTGGAAAGAAGGATACTACAACTGAGCATTTGCTGTACTCCTAACATTTTGAGCTATTATTAAAGAGAAAATATATACATTTTGAAAACTACATGGCTTGAAAATTTTGCTTATTGTCCTGAAAAACAAATCAAATAGGAATTTTCAGTGTTCTTAAGTGAGGCATTAGATAATCTGGTTTAGTAATAGAATGTGATAGTTATATACTGTACTGCTCAGATAATAGAACTTTAACAAAGTTCTATCATAAATTCATGGTGTTTAAAAGATTGAGACCACCCATAAAAACATGACAGTAAGACTTTTAACACATCGTATAATAGTGAGAGGTTGTTGATTAAATTTTAATCCTAATGAATTCAAATTTTTTCAATGAAATTAAGACTTAAGTACAAGTATTTTAAAATAATACATATTAAAGAGTTAACTTTAAAAAATATCAGGTATGTTAATACGCATGATAATCCCACATAAGGTATGAAAAGAAAATGTATTTTTAAATTTTTTTTCTTAGTTGTCTTTTGAATCAGAGTGTTACAAACTCATACGGATTCAAGTTACTATCAAGTATCACTTAATTTCAGCTTCTAAGACTCTCTTTAGTATTATAGGCCTGGTCTGCTATCGCAGAACTCTCTCAGTTTTTATCTACAGATGCCTAATCTATCCTTCATATTTAAAAGATGGTTTTGCTGGATAAAGAATTCTTGATTGACATTCTTTTTGCTTCAGTGCTTTGAATATATCATTTTACCACCTTCTCATCTCCACAGTTATGTATGAGAGGCCAGCTGTTAATCTTATTACTTGTATATGATGAGTCATTTTTCTCTGTTTTCAAGATTTTCTATTTGTCTTTCAGCAACTTAGACTATTATGTGTATAGGTGCAGATTTTTTTTTAGTTTATCTAATTTTATATGTTGGATATGTACATAAATTTTTAAAATCAAAATTGGGATGTTTTTGCCATTATTTCTTTAAATATTTCTTTTATTCCTCTCTCTCTCCTCTCCTTCTGGGACTCCCATTGTGGGCAGGTTGTTATGTTGGATGATGTCTCACAGGTATTTATGACTCTGTTCATTTTTCTTCATTCTTCTTTATTTTTGTTTCTCAGACTAGATAATTTCAGTTTACCAATCTTTTTTTTTTAAATTTTATTTTAAAGATGTGGGATACAATTCAGGGTTAGGTACACAAATGTTCATTATGCAGGCACCCTTGTTGATGAGGTGTACGCCTCCCTTCCCTGGCAGTTTCCCTCAACTGCCAATTCCCCTCCCCCTCCCTGGCAGTTTCCCACTACTACCACTGCCAATCCCTTTCTTATAGCATTATGATAATTATTTAAGGGCCGCTTATGAGTGAGAACATATGCTACTCTGTTCTTTGTTTCTGTGATAGATCACTGAGTATCAGAGACTCTAAATCCATCCAAGTTGCTCCAAAGTCCATATGTTTGTCCTTCTTTATGGCTGTGTAATATTCCATTGTGTATATGTACCACATTTTAAAAATCTTGTCCAGTTTCGATAGGCAGCATGGTTCCATGTTTTTGCTATGGTGAACAGAGTTGCAACAAACATGCGTGTGCAGGTATCTTTTTTTGCAGGATGATTTTAGTTCCTCTGGGTATATTCCCAATAGGGAATTGCAAAAGAAAAAAACAAACTGCCTCATTAAAAAGTGGGCAACATACATGAATAGACACTTCTTAAAAGAAGATACACAGGCAGCCAGCAGACACATGAAAAAGTGCTCAGCCTCACTCATCATTAGAGAAATGCAAATCAAAACCACATTGAGATGCCACCTAGCCTCGGGAAGAATGGTCATCATTAATAAAACAAACAACAACAGATGCTGGTGAGGATGCAGGGGAAAAGGAACGTTTCTCCACTGCTGGTGGGAATGCAAACTAGTGCAACCCTCTCTGTAAGACAGTGTAGCGATTTCTGAAAAAACTAGAAATTGACCTATCTTTAAACTCATTAATTCTATCTTCTGTCAGCTTAAATCTGATGTTGAATCCCTCTAATAAATTGAAAAGAAAATTTAAAAGTTTACATGCAATGTTTGATCTTGAATTGCAATTTATATTGTATATTGGATTCATCCAAAAAAAAAAGCTATACAAACTACTTTGTGACATACAGTAGGTGTGTGTGTGTGTGTGTGTGTGTGTGTGTGTGTGTGTGTGTGTGTGTGTGTTTATATAATTTAACAGTGTTCATAAAGGATTAGTTTTCTAAGGCCTTCAAGTCTTATTCTCCTGTTAATTTTTTTCCTACCCTTGATCCCCCAGGAATCCCTTTATCTTGATTAATCCCTTGATATTTTGACCACTGACATTAGTCATTTAACAGGAAAGAACTAGCTACCATTTCAACTCTTTTTTATTTTTTTTTAATACCAATGTCTAGTTAAACACCAGGTTTTACTGGAACCTTCTCTTTCTCAGTTCTCTGATCATTCACATATCTATACATACTCCCCTGACCTAATGAACAAACTTATCAATTCTCCTCCAGATTATTATCCCTGGGTAACTTGTTCAAATATATTAACCTTGTAACTAGTCTCGTAACATGCTCTTCTCTCATCCATTCTCCATGTGCTGCCAGAGGGATTTGGTTAGAATACAACTCTGCCTCTGTTGTCACTTTGCCTTTATCCTTTGATGGTTCCCCATTCAAGGCTCCTGTTGAATAGCTCTCCAAGTGTTCCAGATAAAGAGGAAACTCTGTAGCAGAACTTTTGAATTCTTATCCATTCTTATAATTCACCCCTTTCTTTTGACCATTTCTGCTAATCATTTTGCTTTTCAGTACTACTAAACTCACAATATTTCTCAGAATTTGACATGTTTTTGCTTAGGTTAAGTTAAGGTATGAGTAATTGAAAAACTTTTTTATGATTAAAAACATAAGGACGTTAAACTGTCAAACTATAGTCACCTTTCCGCTGCTACCTCTTAGCAATTCACTTTGATGAGCCTATTAGGATCACTTATGTTTAAAAAGTTGAGTCTTTCATCACTTCTTTCCCTAAAGCTTCCTTAAACCCCAATTCCTTCTTTTCTCAGGTAAGAGGAGTATTTCTCCATCTCTACTGACTATATTGTATTATCAACTGCTTGCCTATTTATTTCTCTTGGATTTCTTGAGAGAAAATATTTATTTGTATTTGTATTTTCAATGTCAACCACAAAATGGATAGTGTTAGGCACCCAGTAAGTATCTGTTGAATAGTGAGATAAGTGAACATTCTGATTTAGAGATTTATAAAGAGTCATCCTCAATCATCCAGGCTCAGGTCACACACTACACCTTATAACTGAGCTTTTCTGATCCTTCACCCTCTGTCAAATGGATATGAACTTTCCTTCCTTTGAGTTGCCATGACACTTGGGTTATTCCTCTTAAAACTCATGATGTTATATTTTGTATAATTTGTATGTGTGTTCTCTCCTACTGCAAGTTTAAGCTCCTGGAGGGCTAACCCTAGGTCATAATCCTCATTGCATCCCTTGCACCTAGCACCAATACATGCACTGACAATTTATTGATTTCCCTTGACGGTAGGAAATCAATACTGGCTTGTTGGATTTGGAATTTATTCAACTCCCAATGTCATGATTTTAGGCCACAAAGAAATAACCAAGGATACATACCAGTTATATTCTAGATATACTGGAAAAAAACTTTTGATCCTTAAACTATTCTATTAAAATAAAATTTTAGTATAAAGCAGTGGATCATATTTCCTGTGAAACAGAAATGTGAGAGCAGGATGATGTAATGAAGTGATCACTTTCTCTTGGAACGATGTTAGAAATAGAATGTTCAATACAGGATAATTATTGTTTTATGATATTTAAATAATCAAGATTTTAAAAAGAATTTGTATAGTGCTTTCAAATATTGTTTATAATTTCTGATGCCTCTATGAATGATGTGGGTAAATATCATATGTTCTGCATTAAAACCATTGTTCTAAATTTTGAAATTTCCTCAGAAACTTCTATCAATTCTATTGCATTCACTCATGAAGTGACTTGCATCACAGCTATCCCAGACTGTCTGAGTGGTAAGACTTTTGTTAGATGCTTGTGCAATTTCTTAGGAATAAATTCATATTTCAATTAATCTTTAAACAAATTTACTTGGAAAAAACAGATGATATTCACCAGGCCTAATCAGAAATGATCACAGTGGAACATAATGTATGTATACCATAACCAAGGCTACTATTCCCTTCAGCAAATATTTACTGAATACTTACCATAGGTGAAGCACTATGCTGAGTATGTGAAAACAGAATCTATGAGGAGTTATCTTATAACCCGATATTTATAAAACTTTGTAGTAGAAGACTTTAACCTTCTATGCTGCTCAATTTGTCTAAAATAAGGTCAGAATTGCTTTGGTAGATAGCATAAGTTAACATTCTCTCAGAAGCATTACCAAAAAAGTTGTGAGCTTTCTAATATTAATGTACACACAGGTATTTTTCTGATACTGTCTTTTTATTTATGTATTTATTTTGAAGATTGTGCAAGAAAGCTTTATTTTATGAGGTTTCCAGACTCATTGGCAGTGTATCAAAATTTCAAGTTTGAGGGAGAAATACATGGGATTAGAGAGTGATGCTTCTTCTCAAAATTGCTCACTCTGAGAAGTGAAGATGAATATGAACATAGAAAGTGCTTTAGAAGGGAGCATCCTGTGAAAAAGACAGAAATTTTGCTGTATAAATGTGAAGCTGAAATGTCCAGTATATAAAAGTAGATTTGTTATCTCTTTAAAAAATTTTTTTATTGTAAAGATGTGGGGTACAGTTCAGGGTTAGGTATACTAATGTTCATGATGTAAACACCCTTGTTGATGAGGTGTGCCCCCTCCCCTGGCACTTTCCCACTACTGCCAATCCCTTTCTTACAGTATTATGATAACTGTTCAAGGTCCACTTATGAGTCAGAGCATGTGATACTCGGTCCTTTGTTTATGTGATAAATCACTCAGTATTATAGACCCTAAGTCCATCCAAGTTGCTGTGAAGTTCAAAACTTTGTCCTTTATGGCTGTGTAATATTCTATTGTGTATATGTACCACATTTTTAAAAAATCCAGTCTTCTTTCTATAGGCAGCACGGTTGACTCCATGTACTTATTGTTGCGAATGATGCTACAATAAACATGCATGTGCAGGTATCTTTTTCAGAGAGTGATTTGAGTTTCTCCGGAAGGAGGATTATGAGGTTATATGGAAGGCTGATTTTCAGATCTTTTAGGAATCGCCAAATTATTTTCCAAAAAGGTTGTACTAGTTTACACTCCCACCAACAGTGTAGTAGTGTTCCCTTTTCTCCACATCCTCTCTAGCATCTGTTATTTATTGAGTTATAGATGATGGCTATTCTAACTGGAGTTAAGTGGTATCTCAGTGTGGCTTTAATTTGCATTTCTTTGATGACTGGTGAGGCTGAACATTTTTTCATGTATCAGCTGGCTGCTCATATGTCTTTTTTTGAGAAGTGCCTATTCATATCTTTTGCCCACGTTGTAATGGGGTTGTTTATTTTTTTCTTTTTAGCACGTTTGAGTTCCTTGTAGATCCTAGATGTTAGGCCTTTGTGAGATATATGACTGACAAATATTTTTTCCCATTCTGTGGGCTGTCTCCCCTCTCTCTTGATGGATTCTTTGGCTTTGCAGAAGCTTGTCAGTTTAAGGAGGTCCCACTTGTCTATCTTATCTCTTATGGCATGGGCACTTGAGGTTTTGATCAGGAATTGGTTGCCAGTTCCAATTTCCATAATGGTGTCTCCTACATTTTCTAAGGTTCTTATAGTTTGAGGTTTTACCTTTAGGTCTTTGATCCGTTTAGAGCTGATTTTTGTGTATGGTGCTAGGTAGGGGTCTTTAGTCAGCTGTTAACCAGTCATATACTTCAAACAAATCTTTATTAATTGAACATATTAATGAAAATACTGATACTGACTTTTTAAATGAGCAACATGGTGATAATAAGACAGCAATTAGTTCTGTTGTTGAATGTGTGCTCTTTGGTAAGTACTTTAAATCTAGCTTACTCACGAGGCATGGAGAAGTTAAATAAACTAGGAAATCACAGTTATGTTTTCAACCTAAGCAGACTAAATCAAGAGTCTTCACACTTTAGCCACAATGTAATATCAGCATATCATTTTTTCACAAGACCAAGTGTGAAATGCTCATTGCTTAAAAATGCACTAATTTTGATATCTTCAATTTTATCATTTTCTAAAGAAAAATTTATTTTTCTTTGAAAAACTGCAAGAATTTTTAAAGGCCTTTGGCCAATATCAATAAAAATGCAGTCTGACCATGACCTTTTTTATTTGCCATATATAGTTCCAAGTGAATATTTTTGCATTATCTTATAAAATAGTTGAGCTGTTCTTTTACATGTAGTTTTTAAATATTATAGAACATTTCATAATAATAATAATACATTTACAGCTTCACAGTTTGCACTGTCTTCACCTATAGCGAGGCTGTAGTATGAAAATAAATGTAACATTCATCTTATTTGGGGGCAACCAGCCATCTTACACACAGCTAAAATTAAAATCTAAAGAATAGGTTTGTTTTAGACTGCCATGGTCAATGTAGTCTGCAGCCATTTTCAAATGGATATTAATGAAGATACTCTGAAATGTCCAAGAGGCTAATAAACAGTAACTAAGAAATATCTTGTCCTTAATTGCACAAATGTTTCTTTTAAAATTTTTTTGGTTAGGCATGGTAGAACATGCCTGCAATCCCAATACTTTGGGAGGCCAAGATGGGGGAATTGCTTGGGCTCAGCAGTTCCAGACCAGCCTGGACAGCACAGCAAGACCTTGTCTCCACAAAAACTCAAAAAAATTAGCCGGGCATGGTGGCACATGCCTGCAATCTCAGCTACTCAGGAGGCTGAGGCAGAAGGATCACTCGAGCCCAGGAGGTTGAGACTATAGTAAGCAGTGACCATGCCACTGTTCTCCAGCCTGGGTAACAGAGTGAGACCCTGACCTCCCACTCAAAAGGAAAATATATTTAATAATTATTTTTGTAAACTGATGTAAAATTGTGTGTTTACCATGTACAATATGATGTTTTGAAGTATACAAGGGGAGGGCCCCCCCCAAAACTGGAATTATCTTTTGGAGGGGCAAGCCCCTTGTAGTACACTCGAAATTTGTTCCTCTGGATCAAATGGTCAAACTTTTTATAAGTTTTGAAGTTTTGAAAAGAATGCACTACGATTTGTCGTAGAAACATCCCAAGTTGTGGCAAACAGGTGACTGGTTTTTCCACCATAACAATGCACCTGCCCTCACTGAACTAAGTGTTCAGCAGTTTTTGATTAAAAAATGGCATAACTCCCATGCCTCACCCTTCCTATTCACCTGATCTCACCCTGAGTGACTTTATTTTTTTGTTTCCTGGGATGAAAAAAGTCCTCAAAAGGAAACATTTTGATGTTGTGGAAGAAGTGAAACAAAAAACAGCAGAAGCACTAAAAGGCATCCAAATTAATGAGTTCAAAAACTGATTTGAGAGGTGGAAAAATCATCTCAGTAGATATATTGCATCAAATGGAGAGTATTTTGAAGGTTATGAAGGTTAAACTTGTAAGACTAAATATATAATTTTGTATAAGTAAATTCTGGATTTTTTGCATCCCCCTTATGTACATTGTGGCATGACTAAATCTACTTAATTAACATGTGGACTACCTCACACAGTTATTATTTTTGTGGTGAGAGCACTTTACATTAGCTCTGTAAGCATCTTTCAAAAATACAGTATATTATTTCCTACAGTCACCAATAGACCTCTTGAACTTATTCCTTCTAGCTAACTAAAATTTTGTATCCTTTGTCCAACATCTCAATATGTCCTCAATTTCTTCTCCTCACCTCACCCTGCATTCACTTCAGTCCCTGGTAACCACCACTGTACTCTCTGTTTCTATGAGATGTACTTTTTTAGATTTCACATATGGTTGAGATCATGCAGTATTTGTCTTTTTGTGCCTATCTTTCTGTGACTTAACATAATGTTATGCAGATTCATCTACATTGTCACAGATAACTGGACTGCTTTCTTTTCTATATCGAATACTATTCCATTATGTATATCTACCACATTTTTGTTATCTGTTCATTTATTGATGGATACTTAGGTTGATTCCATGTCTTGGCTGTTGTGAATTATGCTATAATAAACATGGAAGTGCAGATATCACCGATTTCATTTCCTTTGGATATATACCCAATAGTGGGATTGTGGAAACATATGCAGTTTTATTTTTTAATTTTTGAGGAATCTCCATACTGTTTTCCATAATAGTTGTATTAATTTACATTCCCACCAGCAGCATGAGTGTGGAACTGTTCCGTGTTCTTTAACACCTGTTATCTTTTATCTTTTTGATAATAGCCATTCTAACAGGTGTGAGGTGACATCTCATTGTATTTTTAATTTTTAATTTACCTGAATAGTGATGTTGAACATTTTTTCATATACTTGTTGGTCTTTTGTATGTTTTCTTTGAGAAATATCTATTCAGATCTTGTCTATTTTTAAATTGGCGTTTTCTTCTTCCTATTGTGTTGTTTGAGTTTCTTATATATCTTGTATGTTAATCATTATCATGACATATAGTTTTCAAGTATTTTCTTCCATTATGTAGGCTGTCTTTTTACTCTGTTGATAGTCTCCTTTGCTTTGCAGAAGCTTCTTAATTTGATGTAGTTCCACTTGTCTATTTTTCTTTTGTTGACTATGCTTTTGGGGTTATATCCAAAAAAGTCATTGCCCTGAACAATGTCATGGAGCTTTTCCTCATATGTTTTTTTCTAGTAGTTTCAAAGTTTAGAATCTTACATGTAAAAACTTATACATAGAAAATACTAAGGGACTCCACAAAAAATCATGTTAGAACTAATAAACAAATTTAGTAAAGTTGTAAGATACAAATTATTTTACAAAAGTCAGAAATGCTTTTAAACACTAATAGCAAATTATCTGAAAAAAGAAACAAGAAAACAATCCCATTTACAATAGTTACAAAAATAAAATAAAATAAAATACTTGGGAATGAAGTTAACCAAAGAGATGAAAGAACACTACACTGAAAACTATAAAACATTAATGAAAGTGTTGAAGACACAAATAAATAAAAAGATATCTCATGTTTATGGATTAGAAGAATTAACATTGCTAAAATGTTTATACTACCCAAGGAAATCTACAGATTCAGCACAATCCTTATTAAATAGCAATGAAGTTCTTCACAAAAGTAAAATAAAATTAAAATTTGTATGGAACCACAAAAGGCCTTGAATAGCTAAAGCAATCTTTAGCAAAAAGATCAGAGCTGGAGGTATCATACTACCTGACTTCAAAATATACTACAAAGCTATTGTAATCAAAATGTAAAAATAGATAGACAACGAAACAGAAAAGACAGTCCAGAAATAGATCCAAGCATTTATAATCAGTTGATTTTCTTTTTGACAGTCATCAGAAATATTCAATGGATCAAAGGACAGTCTCTTCATTAAAGTTCTAATTTATATTTTTTCTAGGCTTACAAAAGTATTTAAAATCAATAAATACAGAAAACAAACAAGTGTATTCCTTAAGGAAAGAGGCTTTTTTCCCCACCCACTCTGACTCCTTATGAAACAAATCAAATAAAATGAGTGCCTGTAATGTTAAGTAAATAATAGCATTATGATTCCATCAATTGACCTATATGATAAGTGCCCCCTGTTTGGATTTTGAAGGGAAGTGTTAAGCCAGAATCTATGTTACTATTGTGTAAAAATACAATAATCAATATATAATATTATATGTCTCTAATTTATATGTGCAGTGCTTGTCCTTTTATAGTTAATAAAGTGTATCCATGCTTTATATCTCATTTAATCCTCATAACAATTCTATGAATTAGTAGACTATTAAAGGTTTGTTAGAGAAAATAGAGGTCATGTGCATACTTCACAGAGAAGGAAATCTGGAAATAAGCCGATTATTTCAGAGGACAATGTCTAGGTAATTTCCAAGGAAAAAGTTTCAGAGGACAATGACCAGAATATTAAGCAAACTCAGATCCTGAGAAATGGCTAAATCTTGACCCAATAAATACTCCAAACTAAATTAAATTGAATACAATGTAATGTAGGAAGGTAACTTGCTTAAGTAAGAACCAGGAAAGGGGGAAAGCAACTTGTATGAAATTCAGACACAAAATGATGTGAAGGAAGCCTGAATTTATGTATTCTTTGCATATAGCATATTAAGGCTTTATATTTTGGTCTATCACACAGGCTTGCTAGCTGGAAGTTAGATTTAGGTGGGTTGAAACTTTTTCTGAACAGCACATGTTTTCAAGAACTCAAAGAGAAAGAGAGAGGGAGTGCACACAAGGCACTTAAAATTATGAAGATTCACAATTCATTTTTTTCCCTTTTTAAAAAAGACATCAGTTTTCAAAATATTTTCAAAATAAAATGAGGCAATGCAAAACTCATTAAACATTTTTAAAAATCTGGTTCAATGTTTTTAACTCTTTCATTAAAACTTTGTCCACCTCCGACAGAAGAAGAGCTTACTTTTTCAGTGACACTTTTCCTAACTAATTTTCACGGGGAAGAATTCCAGAATAAATATAGGAAAACAAATCTATCCCTGAAGAATGTGTTACTCTCTGGACACATAGCAGCCGTTGTTGATACCCTCCCTCATCCCCACAGTTTGAATTCCTCCAGCTTCCTTTCTCCACATTCTCCATTTTGACATCTGAGATATTTGGTCACAGTCTTAGTCCAAAAAAAATGTAATTTCCCTAAACGCCATGAAAATTGAACCTACAAACTCAGTTTCATGAATATCATTTTGGAGAAGAACATACAGGGTCCCCTAATTGCTGAGTTTTCAGTATTGTACCCACTAAAGATTTTTTTTTATCATTTTAAGAAAGCTCTTATGATATCCAGTGGAGAGGTTGTCAGAGCTCCCTGGCCTAGCGCCTAGAATCAGACTATGAGTAATGAGGTGGGAGGGATTTACTATGGCTCAGAAGAGAGCCTTGTTGGAAAGCTGGTAGGGGAGGACAGGGGAGCAGGATGGCGGAAAAGGAGACAAAGGAGGCACTGAGGGGGTGTTGGAGAGGGGGGAGGAGCAGAAATTCAGAAAGGCTTCTAAGAGGCAAGTGGTTTTTTGGATATTTATCTCATTCAAATCCAATTTCTAAGTCTTTTGAGGCTTGCCTATCATTAAGTTTTGTAAGCACAGGCTTATATTTTCCTAAACGTAGGCTATTTGTCACCTTAAAAATTGCTGGCCTTGTTTACAGAAAAGAAGGAAGAACAGCTGTCCATGCAAGCCACCTAATTTTCTCTGTGTGTGAGAATAGGCCAGTTTCAATGGAATCTCATAATTCACAGATATTGCTGCCTGATGATTGATGAGCCAAATCACTCTCCCATTAGAAGAATGAGTCTTCAATGGACAGATAAAACATAAATTATTATCTCCAAAATCTGTCAGTCTTATATTTCACTAATAATTTGCAGCTTTTGTCATGGTGTCTAGTCCTCCTGTGGCCACAGCTCTGAAGAAAATGGCAGGTCTTTTTCAGTATTGCCAAGTGATTCTCCACATTCCCACATTCCATCAGTATTTGCCCCATTCCAAGGCTGTGTCCAGATGTACCATAAAGTCAGCTCTGCCTTCCCTATGTGTATATATAAATACATCCCTTATGGATAAAGATGCACAAAGTAGATATTTGGCTATTTTCTCTCATCTGAGAAGATTTAAGAAAGTCCATTTTACCAAAAATATATTATCCAAGAGTTCGAGCTCATTATTTTAAAAAATGAAAATTATTCTTAATGAATTACTATTATAATCTCCCAGTATTTTAGCTAGGATTTGCTTAATCCTATGGGTTTCAATTCAGCCAACATTTGTCAACCACATTTTATGTTTGAAATACAAAGTTATTTGCTTTTCCATGGATGTAAATAAAAAGTTATTCCTGAAACTGACTAGTTTTTAGACTACCAGATTGAGTTCATTAAAGGCTGTCTTTTATAATGCCTAGAATGGTAGAGTTAATGAATAGTATTTATTGAATAAATAGATTACTAAATGATTCCAGTGGGTTCCTTATGCACACAAATATCTATGATTAATGCAGTATTTTATGAGCACCATGAGAATATTAAAAATATTTTATCTACAAGAGGCAGAGAAGGATTAACAGAGGTTTCATAGAAGATGTTTCCTTTAGCTTGATTGTTCAATAGAATTTAGGAAGCTTGTGTGAAAGGGTTGGAGAATTTCTACTAGGATTAACAGTAGCGACAATAACATAGAGAAGTTTTGCTTTGTTTTTTGTTATAGAGTAATCCTATTTGGAGGATTAGCTAATGCTTGTAACAAGCAGGGTAGGAAGTGAGAAACAAGGCTTGTGATCATGAATAGAGTCTTAGGAATGACTTGAAAAGAATTATGAATGTTATTCCTAAAATAAGCCAAAAGGAGCTACTAAACAGTATGAATATCATAGTAACAAAATGAGATCATAGGGTACTTGAGAAGAAAACACAGAATGGTTTGGGACAAGAGAAATTTCTTTCCTCCAGCACAGTAGACAGGACTGGCCTACATATTTTGTGTCAAATGTACTTCTTCACCAAAATATGATGGCTCCCACTTTTTGATCCTCTGGTATTTCAATTAGCTAAAGAATCTGGTAAATATATTTTGATGGTCCTGTGAATGGTATGGGGCCTCGCTGGCGTAGCATTCCTAAGATAAAGACCCTTCAACTGATGGGCTGAAGGAACGCGGAAGGTGTGACACTTACCCTAGGATAGTACAGTGGAGGAGGAAAAAACCCACAGAGTTTACTTATGTGAGAAGAGAAGTCACTTGAAGGAAGTGTTCTTCAAATAAAAAGCAGAAATAGTGCAAAACACACTGTAATTATATCTTAAATAACTTTATTGTTAATTCTGTTCCCTGTGTCTTCTAAAATCTTTGCTAAATGTTTTGAAATCTGGTCATGTTGTTAAAGAGCAGAATCACCCACAGAGTTGATTCTCACCCTTGCAAACTCTAAGTGGTGCCTAGAGCTTAAGATGCACTACTCTCATAGATTTTTTAATGCTAGTCACATGATCTCTCTGTTGATTTTCCATGATGGAGACTTTGAAGGGACCCTCTTTATAAATTAGAGAGTAAATACAAAATGTCCTTTTCAAAGGAGACTGCTAAATGGTACAAAGGATTGGATTCATTGTTTTAGAACTTGCATTATTTTTTTCAGATGGCTAATTGTTAAAGGGTTATTACAGGCAGTTAAGTGAAAACGCAATTATGAGGCAACTATAGACAAATCTGCCTTCACTTTGATTTGAATGTTGGAGTATTCATGGTATTTTTTTTGTGTGTTCCTGGTAATGGAATTCAACCCTTTATCTTTTGTTAGAATGTTCTTCAATAATATATGATTATGCAGATGCATAGGAATAAAACATGCTTCACAGAGTCAGTCTCTTTGCAATTGTTTTTCTGGTATAGCAAATTTAAAATCCCTCTTACTTTATGTAACTACAATAAGAATGTGGCTTTTCATTTGCTTTAGATATGCATATGGGTGCTTTTTTAACCATTCAAATTAAGAGGAACAAACTGCAGAAATATCATCAACATATTTTTCAGTAAGCAAAAAGTTATTAAAAAATGGTAAATAATTTGGCAATTTAAAAAATATTTCATATTATTCTGTCTGAATATTTTAAATTTAATTAATATTAATTTTAAAAAAATTACATACCTACAGTAAATACTGTCAAGATTTGTGAATCATTTTTAATAAAATCAATCTATATAGGCTATTTTCTAAGAATATTGCAAAGGATAAAGGATATCCCCTCCAAATCTCTAAAAAATAGGTAATTAGTGGAAAGGATGTTTAATTTTGTTTTATGCATGACATTTTTAATTTGGCTCCAAAATCTCCTCTGAGTAGGACAGACACTTGTCAGCTTTGTTAATTATTTTTACTCTTATAGTATTTTAATAATATTTTGCAAAAGAAAAATGTTTTCACCTGTTTTATAATTAAATACAAGGAGAGATACTACTGTTATGAAGCTTATTTGCATGCTTCAGAAATGTGGAATATATGTTAGGAATTAATATTTGTCTCACTCCAATGATATAGGCTTGAAATAGTTTTTTTAAAAAGCCTGCATTTTTATAACAGAAAAAAACAAACAGAGAACAGCTTAGCTTACCTCCTGAGAAACCTCTTTGTTGTATTCATTACATGACACAGAAATACATTAGAACCAAGATCTCAATGTCTGTACTAAGAAATTGATGCCCGAACATAAGACAATGTACCAAAACTTGTATGTTGAAGGGCTACAGTGAGCACTGTGAAACCCTAAAGAGCTAAACTAAGTGGATGGTTATTTTTAAAATCAGCAGAGTCAAAGCGTGTAAATACTATGGATGTTCAGAGGAGGGAGGTGTCACCATGGGTAGGCAGGGGCAGGATAGGCTATGAGTCAGTCCTTTTAAAGTGGGTGAAATTTGAATTGAAGGAGGAGAAAAGTAAGATCATTTAAGTAAGCACATGGCAGCTGGAAGGCACCAGGCATGTACATGGGACAGTTTGTACATTCAGGGGCTTCAGAAGAGGAAGAGATGTGGAATCAGGCTCACATCATGGGTTCCTCAATTGCTTTTTCTTTCTTTTCACTCCTCCTCCTCTTCCTCTTCCTTGTCCTTTTTCTCTTTCTATTCTCTTGCTTTCCTTTTCCCTGTTGCTATTCTTATCTGTAACTCTATTTCTAGCTCTGTATCTCATTAGAATCTAATCAGTCTTCCAAAGCTGAAACAGTTCCTCTGCTCAAAAAGTTTCACTCTTTCATAAACAAATATTATTTGTTTGCTATGGACCTTTTTTCATTGTTTTCTCTTAGCATGTTGTGCAAACTGTCTAAGATTATAGATGTTTTACTTTAAAGACTAAAGTAAGTTTCACGTAACTTATTAAGATTGTTATATACCATATTTTTGCATATATTACTAAACTTTCCCCTTAAACAGCCACAAGACTCTTGAGGTCTGTCAGAAACGTTATTTGTGTGCTTTTTATTTTTCAATAGATGAAGGGAAAGAGGTAGAGGAGGAGAGAGATAACATAAAGGGTAAAATCATTAATGCCAAATCAAGCCATTTAAAAATATTTTTAGACTATATGCTAGAAAACTGTGGAAAAGCATTCATGTTATAAGCCTAGAGCTATCTTATAATGTCTCTTAAGCCCATTATTTATGGTTATTACTAGGTGCCGTGAGTAAGTGAAATGAACCTTAAAATAGGCTTCAAAAGAACTTGCTTCTAATCGTTCATTCACCACTACCTGATTTTAGGAGTATCAATTTATTTCCTAGAGCCTTGGATCATACCATTGTTAAAGAGAAAAAAAGAAGCATAGCATTATTAGATTAAATAATCTAAAGTTTTTGTTTCATCCTTGATATTATGTAACATGATTTTTATCTCTCTCTGAAGCAAATGCAATTTTCAAATAATTTATATTAGCAGCACTACTTTACAAAGGAATTATATCCTTGTAACTATTATTATAGAGCATTACAACTTCTTATACATATATTTTATGTAAATGATTGCAGTTCTTGAGTTATTTTTCCCACGATGCATTATGCCAATAATCTTAAATTATAATATGTAGAGACAAAAAAATTAACAGGCAAAAGATGAAGCATATCAGTCCTTCAAGTCTAGACACCGGGACAATTGTGAATACTTTGAGCATGTGGGAGAAAATGATTTGTTAATTAAAAATATTGACGAAGGGGTAAAATAGACAGTAAAATAACCCATTATATATGTTTTTACACATAACTGCTGAAAAATTAAGCATATCCATGCAACTGCCCTGGGAGAAATACCTAGAAGCTTTTTATGGTTTCTTCTGAACTTTACCTCTTGCATTTTTTTCTTTGATGATTTTAATCTGTTTATTTTTGCTCTAATAAACTGTAACCATGAGTATAACAGTTTTTCAAGTCTCATGAGTTCTACAAGTGAAACTTTGGGCCTGGGGGTGATTTGGCCCTCCCCCCAACAAAGCATGATTTAAGACAATTCTGTCTTTTAATTAATAATAGCATTTTAGAATACTTTCTAAAATGCTTCTAAAGTCAAACAAGATTTATTTTAGTGTATTTTAGTTGTGGGATATATGTGAGGATTTGCTCCATAAGTAAGTTGTGGGCAGTTGTGGTTTGGGCTTCTAATGAGCCTCTTCTCCAGTAGTGGACATTGTACCCAGTGGGTGGTTGTGTGCCCCATTCCCCCTCTCTCCCTCCTTCCTTTAGCAGTGCCCAGCTCTGTTGTTCCTGTCTTTGTGTTCACATGCCCAATGTTTAGGGCCTGCTTAAAAGTGAGAACATGTGGTATTCAGCTTTTTTGTTTCTGTGGTAGTTCACCCAGAATGATGGTTTCCAGCTGCATCACATTGCTGCAAAAGACATTCTTTTGTTCCTCTTTATGATTGCATAGTACTCCATCATGTATATGTAATACATTTTTTTTAGCAGTCCACTTTTGATGGGCATCTGGATTGGGTCCATGTTTTTGCTCATTTATTTATCATTTTTTTCCTCACTTGCTTTCTTCCTTGAATTACTTTCCTATGACCTGGGCATGGCCATTCTTATTATTTTTCACCAGTATGGAATGTGTCATGTTTCTTTGGTTGATATTAAGATTTTTCTCTTTCACTTTGGTTTTCAGCAATTTGATGGAACTAGATGTGATTTTCTTTGTCTTTATTCTACTAAGATTTTGTTGAGGTTTTTTGGATGTGTGGGTTGATTTTTTTAGTCAAAATTGAGGATTTTTATCATTGTGTATTCAAATATTCATTTTTACTCCATTCTCTTGTCTCCTTCTTGGACTTCAATTACCTGTATGTTAGACATTTTATTATTGTCTAACCTTCCTCTGGGGCATATGTATTAATTAATTAATTTATTTATTATTTAAGTCTTCATTCTCTCTGTACTTTAGTTTAGTTTCTATTGCCTTGTCTTTAAGTTCACTTTTCTTGCTTTTGCAGTGCCTAAACTTTTGTTAAGCCTATCTATTTCTCTGAGGAAATTTCTTATGTGCTTTCTCATCATGTCCATCTTTTCTTATAAATACTTTTAAGGTTGTTGTCTATAGATTCCATTATTGTGTATTGTGTGAAGGTCTATATTTTTTTCACTCTTTCTTTTCTTTTGCTTATGTGTCACATTTTTCTGCTTTTTCATCTGCTTAATATTTTTTGCTTTTTATTGCAAGCAAGTTATTGTGGAAGTTACAAGGTTGAGAGTCTAGATTTTGTCCATGAGATGTCCTGAGAGGTAAACAATTTACTGATGAATCAACTTATCTTAGGCTTGCTTTTTGGTTTTATTAGAGTAGACATGGATTAGGGGTACTTGGCCGCACTACTGATGCTTGGGGCTGGGTACTTATTTGTTTTGTGCAACATAACATCTCTGTGCAGGCTAGCCCTCTTTTTCACCACTTAGTGGCACACCCTCTCATGGAACGAATGACAGTGTCTATAGACATTGTCAAATATCTCCCTGAAGTAGGTCAAAATCACTCCAGTGGAGGATCACTCACATAGAGTATCCATTTCTCTGGGACTAGAAATTCCCTTCTTCTAATATGTAGCCTCAATTAGACGTCCAGGATGTTGTCAGTTGTCTCCACTCTGGCTGGTCACGACTCAATGGCCTTTCAACACTCTGTGGCCTCTAGAATTTCAATTCAGCTCAAATTATCTCAATATCTGTTTTCTGCTAGGCCTGTGGAGTCTTGCCTTTTGCTTTTTCAGTTTAGTTTTCAGTCAGAGGCTCAAGTGGACTCCTTTGCAAATTTGTGAAACCCTTTTTTCTATGTAGCTCCCTCATTTATGTTAGCTTGCCTTGCAAATTCTACCAGTGCTTGCTTCCCAGAACTCTGAACCTTATTTCTTCTACCACCAAGACTTCAGCTTTCCAGGTTCCCGTGTCCAATGCTATGATTTGGATAATGATTCTTGGCAGGAAGCTAAGGATAATGCAGAGATCATTTTGTGCAGTTCCCCTGTGTCAATGATCACAACCCTGAGTTATCTGTTATTCTATGTTTGAAAATAATTGCTGCAGATATTCGTCTAGTTTTAGTGTTGTTTAAGGGAGAACATGATGACTATTACTCTCTTATAACTGTTATTCTGATAACTATCACAACCAGAGTGTTTCTAGGTTGCTAACATGATCTCAAGAATGTTTTTGTTTGTTTGTTATCAAATTGAAAAATTTTCACATCCTACCATAGCCTGGGGGTTCTTGGCCAGTATTACAGGGTTGATAGTTGTATCCCTTAATGTACACAGAAAACCTTGGGTCCAAGATTGCCTTTTTTTTTTTTGGCCTGAGCACATGTACATTTTCTACATAATGGATTGTATGTGCTTTCTCTTAGTTTTACCCATTTCTCCATTTACATTTGTATATCTTTATTTTTAATACCAATCTCTCTCATTTTTTCATGCCTTTGAAAGATAACTCTATACCAAAAAAAGACTTTCTTTGATTATAGGTGATTTATTGTGTAAGAATTTACTCACATTTCTAAATAATTCTCAAAAATTTAAAAAACACAATAAAAATCTCTGAAAGAATTATTTTCTCAGTAGCACTATTTTTTCCACATTGTGATTTTTTCTGAGCCTAATTTCTGTGATTCTTAATTTCATTATAGATGAAATTTTCAGTCTCTCTTATGTCCAGTGTAACAGGAAATAAACTAATTAAAGACTCAGGGACCAGAATCCATCTATAGCTCTGCTCCTGACTAGTTGTATGATGTTTAGCAAATTACTAAGCACATTTGGTCTCAGTGTCCTAATCCTAACATGAGAGAATTTTTTTTTTGGCCATCTGATGAACTCTGGTCTAGAACAGTACTTGACTCAATAAATATTTTCTGAATGAATGAGCATGGAATATTGGGACTAATTTTTTATATTAATTGCCCAACCATTTTTAGTGGTGAGAAGAGGGAGTGGAAGGAGAGACATTCATTCTGATGCCTTCATTTATTAGCTAGGTGCTCTCTAACATCCCTTTCAACATCCTTCTCTACATTCTGTGTTAAATCTTAAAAGCTCCTGAAATGTCTCTCTTTTCCCAACCAAGCCAACTCACACTCTTTAGATAAATCATAGCTATTAAAAATGGCCTTTTACTATGGTTGACAAAGGACAATATGTGATAAGTATAAAAGCAACTTGAAATAGTGCAAAGTGTTTTAGCAATATAATTTATATTATAATTATAATTTCAAGAAACTGCATTCATTTTTTAATGTTCTTTATAGTATGTTATATGTGATAGGTCTTGAATACTTTCATATTTTTTTGATTTATGTATTTCTGGAAAAGGAGAATTAAAGGCTGAAATCGCTTTATGTGACAAAAGAAACATGGCTTTCCTCTTTTCAAAATGTGCCCTTTTCTGTGACTCTTTCACTGACCCTTCCATCCATTCGTGTTCTAAGTGACTTGATCCTAGCTTGGGCTTACACCATCACTGATTCTTAAACTGTAGAAAGCCTGCATTCACTCATGCATACATTTGCAACTTCGTGTATTCAGTTCTGTATTCAGTGCTGTGGATGAAAGAATCATTAAGATATACTCTGTGTACATTAAGATATACACTAAAGGAGCTCAAATTCCAGTGGAGGAGGTTGACAGGGGAGCCAATAATTATAAACCCAGGTGACCAGGGTGCTAGGAAATCATAGGGAAGAAATCAAGTTTAAGAAATTTGAATGGGTCTTTCATTTCAAGATTGGAGTTAAGAATATTTGTTAGGGCTGGAGTATTTCCACACCTTAAACCGGCTGTGCTCTTTCCTGTCTCAGAGACTTTGTACACACTGGAATTTCTGACTAGAATGTTCTTTCCCTATACTTTTATTTCTCATTATCTAAGTTTCAGTTGAAATATTAATGCTCTTTATAGCCTTCCCGTCTATCTTCTCCAAAATTGTCTCATTCTCACAACTTAATTTTCCTAATACTTTACTTTTTAGCCACTTACCATTATCCACAATTGACTTATTTATTTATGTCATTGTTTATTGCCTATCTCCCCAAATGTTAAGAATCTGTTTTGAGCAATTCTGTATACCTATACTCTTGAACACCCCTGGCTCACTCAAAAAATACTTGCTGAATGAAACGAAGAATAAATGAATGAAGGAATCAGAATGAGTGGCTCTCCTTCCACAACCTCTTCTTTTCTTTGCTAAAAATGGTTGGACAATTAATATTAAAAAAATAGTCTCAATATCCCATGCTTATTCATTCAGAAAATATTTATTGAGTCAAGTACTGTTCTAGGTCAGAGTTCATGATATGTTAAAAAATAATAATAACATTCTTTCTTGTTAAGAAAAATATTGTTTATTTCTTTTCATTTTTGAGTCAGAGTCTCACTCTGTCATCCAGGCTGGAGTGTGGTGGCATGCTCATGGCCACCGCAACCTCGAGCTGCTGGGCTCAGGTGATCCTTCCACCTCAGCCTTCCAAGTAGTTGGAACTACAGGCGCATGCCAGCATGCCTGGCTAATTTTTTGTTTTATTGTAGAGACGAAGTCTCACCAAGTTGCTTAGGCTGGTCTCGAACCTCTGGACTCAGGCAATCTTCTTGCCTCGGCCTCCCCAAGTGCTGGAATTACAGGCTTGAGCCACCACACCAGGTTATTTATTTCTACAGAGCATCAACGTGCCCTAGGTAAATGGAACTATATAATAATGATAAAAAAGATATGAAGTGTTAGGTTTCAAAATGAATCATTTAAAATGTAAGTATATATATGCACAGTAATGATTTAGAGCATCACCATCCCCACAATCTGGCCTGATAGATTAGATAACTGATAAGAAATATAAACTTAACAGCCCCTGCCAGAAATGTTATATAATTCCTGTCCTTGACTTGGAGCTCAGCCATATGACTTGCTTAAACCAATGAAACACTAGTCAACCCGACACAAGAAGAGATGTGAAGTATGTTTGCATAGTCGACCTTGTGTCCTGTGCTTCTGCCATCACCACAAGCAGAGCTTCCTCCAAATAGCTGCTGCTCCCCCAGACCCAAACCATGTCCAAAATGAATACATAAGGGCCAGACCTCAGTCTTAAGCATACTGATTCCAGCTTGAAACAGAGCATCCCAGGAGAATTCAACCTAAATCAGCTAAACCCATACCATCTGCAAATGTATGAGTGAGAATAAGTGACTGCACTTTTACGTCACTGATTTGGGGAGGTTGTTTGTTATAATAAAATTAAGAACTTCACAGCAACTTGGATGGATTTAGAGTCTATAATACTGAGTGATCTATCACAGAAACAAAGAACTGAGTACCACATGTCTCACTCATCAACGGACCTTAAACAATTATCATAATACTATAGGAAAGGGATTGGCAGTAGTTGAAAACTGCCACGGGGGTGAGTCAGGATTGGCAGTAATGGGAAACTGCCAGGGGAAGGGGGCACACCTCATTAACAAATGAACATTTGTATAGCTAACACTGAATTATACCCCACGTCTTCAAAATAAAAAAAAATTTAAATGTGAAATTCAGTCAGATACAAGCTCCAAATCCCTGTTGAAGTCCTGAGCTTAAAAAGTAAAATGCATATGTGACCCTTCATAAATATGCTGTTGGATATGCTGACTTTTAGGAGAACACTGAGTCCTGTGAGATAGCAAGGCACTCATTCCAGTCCTGTGAGATAGCAAGGCACAAGTCACAGAATTTTATGTGTGTACTTATGCAAGAAAAAACGGTAGTTCTGCCCTCACTGGTCATAGTTGTCTTGTAATTTAAAGTCAATGTAGCATATTGTATAAGAGCTTTGGATTGGAATGTGGCATTTATCTCCTGTGTTAACTCATACATCTTTAGAAAAGGACTGGGAAAATGATAATATTTCATATTTATTGATCACTTGCTATGACTGGCACAGTTTCAGAAGCTCATTATTCATTTAAGACTGAAAGATATGAGATGAATATATTTTTTCCATTTTATAGATCAGGAAAGTAAAGAACAGGTTATTTAAGTAATTTTTCCAAGGTCACAGAACAGGACAGTGGCGACTCCATCCAGGCAACAGGGTTCCAGGATCCATAATGCAGCGTTGAAGTGTTTATGGCTTATGACTCACAGATAACTCACATGTGATAGATACAGAAACATCTGGCTTGTCAGTACATTTTACTTCAAAAATTCCAAATAGCACAAAATTGATTTCAAATACTGTAGTTCTAGGAATTCAAGGTTTGCTAAGAGCAAGTGTTCTGCATCTGACCTTTTGCATGAGTCTTGTGGGCTGCCTGCTTGGGTTTCTGTCCATGGAATCAAAGATCAGCACACAGGTGTCAACAACATGGGGATTCAGGGTATTATGGTACCAGGGGATGCATAAGAAGGCTCGCAGTCACACATATAACTCTTTCTTTATAGCTAGTCAGGAAATAAAATAATATACTAATAATAGAATAATGTGAAAACATAAGTTTACTGATGAAGATAGGTAATGACACCCTTGAAGTTATTGTTATTAATAAAGAAAGAAAAATGTCATCCAAAGTCATTATTTGTCTTTACTGTATGATAACAGCTGTTTTGATTAACAAACATAAGTTTTTTTGGTTTTTTTGAGTTGGAGTCTCACTCTGTCACCCAGACTGAAGTGCAGTGGCCGCTCCCGGCCACCGCAGCCTTGACCTGCTGGGCTCTGGCGATCCTTCTGCCTCAGCCTTCCAAGTAGCTGTAACTATAGGCACGTGTTACCACACCCGGCTAATTTTTGATTTATTGTAGAGATGAGGTCTCACCAAGTTGCCAGGCAGGTCTCAATCCTGCGGGCTCAGGCAATCCACTCACCTCAGCCTCCCAAAGTGCGGGATTACAGGCTGAGCCACTGAACCCGGTTTACAAATATATGTTTTAAAGAAACCACCTGTGCGTCATCCCTGTGTGTGTTCTTTGTGCTGGATTCTAAAATGATAATGGATACTTCATTACACGAATAGTGCACAGAGAAGCTTTTAAGATTGACTTGTGTAAATTTTAGGATATATTGATATTGAGAATTTTAGCTATAATCAATCTGCTTTTTACTTATTGATAGTTAAGTCCTTGGAATCAAATGAGACATAAAATACACAAGTGCTAGTTCCAAGCACCTTACACAATGAGTATAAATTTAATAGTTCAAGACATTCTCTTCAGATCGCTCATTTTTCTTCCTTTCATGCAATCATAGAATTTTAAAGATGGAAGAGACTTTCATGTTATCTAGACAAGTGTCCACTAGACTCTTGAATTTTCTTTTATCAAGGAATGTGCCATTTCTGAGGTATATCCAGCTTCACACCTGATATACTTATTTGACTGTCTCAAACTTAACAAGTCCCAGACCGAACTCTTCACTTCCCCTTTCTTGATTTTTCCCATCTCTGTTATTGTCACTGCTACCCTTCTGTTGCTAACGTCAGAAATAATCACTCTTGCCCTGCCCTCTTCATCCTTCACTTCTTGTTTACCAACAAGTTATCCTGAATGTAACTCCAATATAACTCCACTTCCTGAAGTGTTACAGAGTCCCAGGCACCATAACTAGTAGTTCAAACTAATTTAATAGCTTCTAACTAATTTCTTTGGTTTTGTGCCCCACTTCCTTTCATTCTGCTCTCTTGAGTGTTTTTCTTTTCTTAGTTTGAATTAGATTTTTAAAAACTCTCTTCTGTGAAAACCTTTGTTAGATTTCTATTGTGCTTAGAAAGAATTACAATATTTGTCCCTGCAATCTATGCTATCCTTATCTCTTTGCACAGTGTGTCTCCATGATGACCTTCTTTGATTGTACTCTGTGCCATTCCCATCCATACTTGATATTGCTGTAAGAATTAAATTATATAATACATAAAAGTCTTTTAGTGCCTAGCAGATAGGTATATTTATATAACTGTTCTATTATGTTGTCACTGTCTGTTTATTTTATGCCTGCTCCTCAGAATTTGAGAGCAGGAGCTGTGTCGATTTTGTTCAATTACTCACAGCACAACACCTGGAAAAATAATATGCATATTTTAGAACATATGTTGAATGAAATCTATATTTAGTGAGTTCTACCCTATAGGAAGTTACTTTTTGTGTTGAGTTGAAGTTTAGCTTCTATCCACTTGTTGGTCCTCCTACACTTTTAGGGTATTCAAACTAAGTTACACTCTTTTATATGGTTATAAATAGTTATTTCTATATTCATCCTGCTATCACAACTGAATCAACATTTAATTCATCAATGACTCTTTTAAAAACATTGAATTTGAAGCATTTTAGATACTAAAAATTCTAGTTATGTATAAATTCATTACTGGCATCTAAATATATAATACTTAAATATTTTAAATATTCTCCAAAATTTCAAAAGTTGTCTATTCTAAGAAAGCTCAATATATATATATATAAAGGTACAAAATGAAAAAGAACTAAATAAAGATGTACTTTTTGATTTACCAAATGATATTTTGCTTTAAAAGAATTTTACATTTAAATAGCATGTGAACTTAACATAGCATCTGTACTTGCTTAGTTTTTAGAAGCTTCATTGATTGCTAAAGTGTCAAAATTATATCTATAAACAAAATGAAAGCACTCTTGTTTTATCAGTATGGTAACTTCATGTTTTTCAATGATTCACAGGAATCTTTATAGGAATGAGTTCTTTAGATTTTACCAATGTGTCAGCAGAAAAATACACTTTCAGTTAAATTAAATGTGGCAACTGAGGAGTTTTATGTTTAGAGATATAAGGAAGGAGCTGAACAATTGGAAAGCACAGTGGTTACCAAGTTTTTGCTGCAAGAGACGTGAAAGTCAGCTTTTAAAATCTGACTCAAATGACATTGACAACCTCAGCTGGTTACAAAAGGATCACAGTGATAAAAATTCCTGATATAATGTGTTGTTTCTGAACAGAGTCTGAAAACTGACAGCCTCTTGTGTAGATTTTTGTGAAGCAATAAATAGTCTCAAATGAAGGTAATGTTAAATTCCCCTCTACGGGAAAATATAGTGAAAATCAAATGTTTTAGCAATGTATGAACATTAAATGAGATAGCAAAATGAACAATTATTCTTTTATTTCATTAGTATGGACAGGTAATCCAATCATTGGCTCATAAATAAGGTGAGTACAGCTCAGAGGTTTTCAGACAAGTTTTTGTTCAAATAATCTAGATTATTGCCTCAATATAGCCTAAGCCATTGGCCAAATAAATTGTTTGTTTATTTTCAGTGTAAAGAGGAATTTTTTGTTATAGAAAAGGTTAAGAGACTTCCTATAATTTTGGCTTGGAGTTATAATGAAACCAGTCCAGGGCAATCTTCCTGCCTTATCCTACTGATGACTTTCTACCTCATATAAGAGATCAGGGTCCTATTTTGGCCATTCTCTAGGAACTTCACTTTCCTTTCTCTTACTTCAATTAACCATTTAAACATGAAATTATCTCACCACATTTAAGAGGGTCTTAAGTTACAGATATAAAGTTGTAGTATTTAAACTTGCTCAGCTCATGAGCTATTTTGGCTGTTTGTGTTCAATTTTCTGAATCCTTTATCTTCTGTACTGCCACCAGAGCAATTTCTAAAAGAGAGTTTATATTGCTTTTAATCAAAATACTTAATCCCCCACTGCATCCAGCATAAAGTGTAAGCTCCCAGGCTAATATACAAGGCTATTATACCTTGATAATCTTAGCCCAACATATTTACAACAGATGTTCATATTTTGGAATGGAACTATGAAGATGAGGTTAAGTTAAGAATCTTGACATGGAAAGATTATCCTGACTTTTCTGAGTGGACCAATTAAGGGTTCTTATAAGGGAAAAAGGGAAGCAGAGAAGTCAGAATGGAAGGTGTAATAATGAAAAAAGAGGTCCTAGTGATATAATTTCTGGCTTTGGAAAGATAAGAGACCACAAGTCAAGGAATGCAGACACACTGTAGAATCTGAAAAAGAACAGCTCTCAGAAGGAATAGTCTATTGATACCTGAGTTTCAACCAGCAATACTCATTTTAGATTTCTGATCTCCAGAATTGTAAAGTAATACATCCACATTGTTTTAAGCCACTAAGTTGTGGTAACTTATTATAGCAGCATTTAGAAACTAATACAGATTTTTTTTTTAACCTGGAAGTGGGATGCTGATGTAACAAATGTAGAATGATGTTGGAATTGGGCAGTGGTGCAGAGGCTGGAAGAATTTTAAGGAGTACAATAGAAAAAGCCTAGATTGTCTTGTACATACTGTTAATGGAAACATGAGTGTTGATGACTCTGTTAGTGAGGACTCAGAAGGATGTAACACTATAAAGAAAGTGAAAGTTGTCTAGTGAATACCCACGTCATCAAGAACAGTTGGTAGAAATAGGAATGTTAAAAGTGCTGCAGCTGAGGGTTCATATGGAAATGAGGAACAAGCCACTGGGAAGTGGAGGAGGGAGGACAGAGAGCTTAGCTGAATTGTGGAAAGCAAAACTTGTTATGTAAGACACAGAACTTTTAAATTATGAACTTGGATATTTAGCTGAGGTGATTTCTAAGTAAAGTGATAAAAGTGTACGTTAGTTTATCTGGACTAATTAAGTGGTCATGCACCATATAATGATGTTTTGATCAATGATGGACCACGTATACTATGGTGGTCCCATAAGATTTTCATGGAGTTGAAAAATTCCTAGCACCTAGTGACATCATAGATGTCACAATATTTTAGCACAATGCACAACTCACATGTTTGTGGTGATGCTGGTGTAAAAAAAAAAAAACCTATTGAACTGCCAGTCATATAAAATAATAACACTTATAAGTATGTCCAGTACATAATAATTGATAATTATAATAAATGACTTTGTTACTGGTTCATATATTTACTAGACTATACTGTATATAAGTATTTTGAAGTGTGCTTCTTCTATTTACTAAAAAATAAGTTAACTGTAAAACAGCCTCAAGCAGGCCCTTCAGGAGATAGTCCATAAGAAGGCATTATTATCATAGGACATGACAAGTTTCCTGCATGTTATTGCCCCTGAAGAACTTCTAGTGGGACAAGATGTGAAAATGAAAGACAGTGATATTTATGATTCTGATCCTGTGTGGGATCGGGGTCTTATTTTTTAACAAAAAAAGTTTAAAAAGTAAAAATAAGAATGAAAACCTTCAGAAAATATATAGAAAAAGAATGTAGAGAAAGAGATAATTTTGTTCAGCTGTATAAAGTGTTTGTGTTTTAAGCTAAGCACTATTACAAAAGAGTCAAAAAGTTAAAAGGAATTAAAAAGTTTATAAAGTAAATACATTACAATAAGCTAAGGTTAATTTATTAATGAAGAAAAAATTAAAATTTAATGTAGCCTAACTGTATAGTATTCATAAAGTCTACAGTAGTGAACATTAACATCTTAGACCTTCATATTCACTTACCACTCAGTAACAGACTTACCCAGAGCTACTGCCAGTCCTGCAGCTTCATTTATGGTAAGAGTCCTATACAGGTATACCTTTCTTTTTTAATTTTTTTTTCCAGTTTACCAGTAGTAATGAATGTACCATCCTAGTGGGGGATATCGATAATGGAGAAAGTTATGCATGTGTGGGAGTAAAGGTTATATAAGAAATCTCTGTACTTTCCTCTCAATTTTGCTTTGAACCTAAACTTGCTCTAAATAAATGGTTTTTACAGTAGAGAAAAGCATATTCTACTATTGTGACCCTAAACCACTTTCTAACAATGAAACAAAGCAGTCAAAAATAGACCACTTTGTGATAGTTCAAGCCAAGTAGACAAATACGTTTTAAGTACTGCTCTGTGAGAGATACTACAAGGTAAAATTTACAATTGCAAGTTACACTTTAGTAGGGAGCAAATTAGGTTTATGAATATCTACTCTGGCTCTCATGAGTACTAAGTGCCTATGGAGGTGTATACAGGTAAACTTTATAAATTTTCTTAAAAATTTTTTATTTTTAAAGATGTGGGGTACAATTCAGGGTTAGGTATACAAATGTTCATTATACAGGTACCCTTGTTGATGAGTTGTGCCTCTCCCTGGCAGTTTCCCACTACTGCCAATCCTACACACCCTTTCCCTGGCAGTCTAATCTTTTGTACTGTAATTTTTCTATGTTTACATACACAAATGTCATTGTGTTCCAGTTGCCTACAGTATTCAGTACAGTCACATACTGTACAGGTTTCTAGCCTAGGAGCAATAGACTATATCATATAGCCTAGGTATGTAGTAGGCTATACCATCTATGTTTGTGTGGGGACACTCTGTGATGTTCACACAATAGCAAAATTACCTAAAGACTCATTTCCAGAGAGTATCATCATTGTTAAGTGTCACATGACTGAAACCTGTAGTAAAGTGTGAGAGGAAGGAGATAACTTCAGGAAAGAGATGTTAGGCAATAATGAATGACTTGAGAAATTCTTAGCCTGATAGTAAATATGCTAAAATTAGTAGACTAACTGCCAGGAAAGCATGTTCTCTAGAGAAAGCCAAAGGTGAGGCCGAAAAGTGTTTTGTTAGTGCATTAGAAGAATCAAAATGTAAATGTATTCAGTCATAAATAGGACTCTTTGAAGAGGTTAGAACCTAATTTATGGATCCCTTTAGCCATCTCCAGAGAAGCCAAAAATAGAGATCGGGTTATCTAGGAAAGACCTGTGGAGGTGACTCTTTGATGGGACAAATTTTCTTGACATACATAAGAAAACCACAGGTTTTTGGGTTTTCCAACAACATGAAACACTGAAAGCTCTCACTGAAAGGGACACAGATAATATAAAATGAAAGATAACTGTCAGACTCACAAAATTATACAGGCAGGAAATAGAAATAAAACTATTTGGCTGCAAACGTGTTAACCTTCATAAGAAAGGAAGCATGACTCAGAGAGCCAAGTCTCACTCAAGTCCAGAGGACAGAGACTGCAACTACAGAAGATTATTACCAGGTCTTGAAATCCAATGTTGTCTGGTAATTTGGGTTTTGAAATTGCTTGGGATTGGTGACTATTTTTCTTTCTTTTTGAATGGGAATGTCTATGTAACTGTTACCTTGGCTCGCCCTACCACTGTATTTTGGGAGTAGACAATTTGTTTTCTAATTTCACATGTTCACGGATGAAGAGGAATTTTGTTCCAGGGTGGATTAGGTCTCATTCATATCTGCTTTAGATGATTGAGGTGACAAGACTTGGGAATATTGAGCTGATGAGATTTAGATGAGATTTTTGGACTTTGAGCTGATTCTGTCATAGGTTGAGACCTTTGGAGAGGTTGGGATAGAGTGAATGCATTTTGAATGTGTGATTGATTTGAATCTATTATGCACCAGAGGGCAGAATAATAGACCCCAAAGTTGTCCACATAATTTCCTGAAACAGTGAATATGTTATATACAAGACAAAGGGTAATTAATGTTTCAGTTAAAGTTGTTAACCAGGTTTGCTTAAGATAGGCTTTTGCTTTAAATTATGCCATCTTTGATATTAAAATTATACATTTGATTTCCTTTTATTTACATGTCTCTAGTATACTCTTGCACATCTTTTTTATTTTTAACCTTCCTGAAAAATCTTATTTTACATGAATTTGTTGTATTTAACAGAGTTTTGATTCCTTTTTTTTGGACTCCAATTTAATGTATTATTTTTATTATTATTAGTGAGTTAAGTCATTATTCCCTTTTGAAATGACAGATATATTTAGTTCAATTTCTGCCATATTATTGTTTTGTTAATTTTGTACTTTTTAAAGGCTTTCACTACATGTTTCATCACTTTGCTTCTTTAGTGTGCATGTATATGTGTGAATATAAATGTCTAGTTCTTTTGATATTTAGGAAAGTCTTTATTACTATTCTAAGAGCTAGTTCTATGTTTGACTTTTAAATATACCTATCTTTCAAGTGTAACATCCATACAGAAAACTACACAAAATGTAGATAGCTTATTAAATTTTTACACAGTGAAAACACCCATGTAATCATTCCTCAGATCAGGAAATTGATTACTCCCAGAAACGACAAAGTCCCTCAAATCTTCTTCCTGTTGCTACCACAAATCCTTCTTAACCATAACAATATACCCTGTTGATAGTTTCTTTTGCTGCGCAGAAGCTCTCTAGTTTAAGTCCCACTTGTCAATTTGTGTTTTTGCTGTATTTGCTCCTGAGGACTTGGTCATACATTTGTTGCCTAGGCTGATGTTCAGAACAGTGCTTCCTAGGTTTGTTTTTACAATTTTTATAGTTTGAGATCTTACATTCAAGTTTTTAATCCATCTTGAGTTAATTATGTATATGGTGAGAGGAAAGGGTTCTACTTCATTCTTCTCTACATGATTAGGCAGTTTTCTCAGCATTATTCATTACATGGGCTTTCCTTTCCCTAATGTTTATTTTTGTTGAATTGGTCAAAGATCAGTTGGTTGTAGGTGAGAGGCTTTATTTCTGGACCAGAGTGGAAGGAGTAAATATTTGCAAGCTATGCATCCAAAACAAAGGGATAATATCCAGAATCTATAAGTAACTCAAACTAATCAACAAGGAAACAAACAAACAAGCATATAATCCCATTAAGAAGTGGCCAAAAAACATGAGCAAATACTTCTCAAAAGAAGACATACAAGTGACCAAAAAAACATATGGAAAATGCTCAACATAACCAATTATCAGAGAAATATGAATACAAATCATAATGACATATTGTCTCACACACATACTGCTTCATACTGCCAATATGGCTGTTATCGACAAGTTATAATTTGCATTTCTTTGATGACTAGTGAGGCTGAGCATTTTTTTATGTATCTGTTGGCTGCTCATATGCCTTCACTTAAAAAAAATTACTTATTTTGAATATGCAGGGTACAATTCAGGGTTAGGTATACAAATGTTCATTATGCAGGTACCCTTGTTGATGAGGTATGCCCCTCTTCCCTGGCAGATTCCTGCTACTGCCAATCTGCCCCCCTCTCATGCCCTGACAGTTTCCCACTACTGCCAAGCCTTTCCTTACAGAATTACAATAATTAATCAAGGTCCACTTATGAGTAAGAGGACATATAAGCAGCCAACAGATACATGAAAAAATCCTCAGCCTCACTAGTCATCAAAGAAATGCAAATTAAAACCACACTGAGATACCATCTAATTCCAGTCAGGATGTTCATCACCAATAACTCCAAAAACAACAGATGCTGGAGAGAATGTGAGGAAAAGGAATCACTTCTACACTGTTGGTGGGAATGTAAATTAGTACAACCTCTGTGGAAAACAGTTTGGTGATTCCTAAAAGATCCAAAAATCGACCTTCCATATGATACCATAATCCGCCTACTGGGAATATACCCAGAGGAACTCAAATCACTCTGTGAAAAAGATACATGCACACACATGTTTACTGCAGCATTGTTCACAATAGCAAAGACATGGAACCAACCGTGCTGCCCATCAAAAGAGGACTGAATAAAACAAATGTGGTACAAATACATGATGGAATATTATGCAGCCACAGAGAAGGACAAAATTATGAACTCCACAGCAACTTGGATGGACTTAGAGACTATAAAACTGAGTGATCTATCACAGAATCAAAGAACTGAGTATCACATGTTCTCACTCATAAGCAGACCTTGAACGATTATTGTAATACTATAAGAAAAGGATTAGTAGTAGTGGGTAATTGCTGGGGTGGGGGCACACCCCATCAACAAGGGTACCTGTTTAATGAACATTTGTATACCTAACACTGAATTGTACTCCACATCTTTAAAATAAAAAATTAAAACAAACAAACAAATAAATAAAAGAATAAAAAACTCAAAAAAAGTTATAAAGCAGCAGCTATTTGCTAGGTTGTAGAGCAAAGGAAACACTCATACACTGTTGGTGACAATGTGAGCTACTTCAGCCCCTGTGGAAAGCAGTTTGGAGAATTCTGAAAGAACTAAAAATAGATTTGTCATTCTACTCAGCAATCCTACAACTGAGTATATAATTAAAGGAGCATAAATCGTTCTACCAAAAAGACACCTGCATTCATATGTTTATTGCAGCACTATTCACAATAGCAAAAACATGAAACCAATCTAGGAGTCCATCAAAGGTGGACTGGATAAAGAAAACACAGTACACGAATGCTATAGCATACTACACAGCCATAAAAAAAGAAAAAAATCATGTCCTATACAACAGTGTGGATGCAGCTGGAGGGCATTATTCTAAGAGAATTAACACAGAAACAAAAATCAAACACTGCATGTTCTCACTTATAAGTGGGAGCTAAGCAATGAATATATCCAGGTATAAGTATGGGAACAACAGACACAGGGGACTCCTAAAGGAGGAGAGAGGTAGGGGGGTCAAGGACTGATAAACTAGCTATTGGATACCTTGCTCACAATTTGGATGATGAGCTCAATAGAAGTCCAAACCTATTACACAATATACCCATTAACAACCTGCACATGAACCCCTTGAATCTAAAATTAAAAATAAAAACATATTCATGACCAACAGCATTAGTCATTAGAGAAACACAAATCAAAATCATAATAAGCTACCACTTTACCCTCACTAGAATGGCGTTTTTTTAAAATTGAAGACTCACACTGTTGCCCAGGCTGGCGTGCACTAGAACGCTCATGGCCACCCGCAGCCTGGACCTGTTGGGCTCAGGTGATCCTCCCACCTCAGCCTTTCCAAGTAGCTGGGACTACAGGCACAGGCCACCACACCTGGCTAATTTTTTTTCTTGATTTATTGTAGAGACAAGGTCTTGCCAAGTTGCCTAGGCTGTTCTCAAACCCCTGAACTCAGGCAATTCTATCGCCTCCACCTCCTAAAGTCCTGGGATTATAGGCATGAACCACAGTGTACGGCTATTTTTTTCTTCTTCTTTTTTTTAATCAATATTTTTTATTATGATATTGTGGGGTACAGTTAAGGGTTAATGCTTCGTTCAGGCACCCTTGTTGATAAGAGGTGTCTCCCCATCCCCAGACAGATATTTACTACTGTTAATCCCATCTCCCTTCCCCTACACCCCCATAGTTTCCCACCACTGTCAGTCATTTTCTTATAGTATTACATTGGATGTTCAAGGTCCATTATATGAGTGAGAACATGTGATACTCAGATCTTTGTTTCTGTGAGAGGTCACTCAGTATTATAGACTCTAGTTCCATCCAGGTTGCTGCAAAATTCATGATTTTGTTCTTTTTTATGGCTGCGTAGTATTCCATTATGTATATGTACCACATTTTTTAAATCCAGTCCTCTTTTGATGGGCAGCATGGTTGCTTCCAGGTTCTTGCTATTGTGAACAGTGCTGCAATAAACATATGTGTGCAACTATCTTTTTTATAGAGTGATTTGAGTTCTTCAGGGTATATTCCCAGTCGAGGAATTGTGGGGTCATATGGGAGGTCAATATTTAGAACTTTTAGGAATCGCCATACTGTTTTCCACAGAGGTTATACTAGTTTGCACTCTCACCAACAGTGTAGAAGTGTTCCCTTTTTGCCACACCCTCTCCAGTAACTGTTATTTTTTGAGTTATTGATAATTGACATTCTGACTGGAGTTAGGTGGTATCTCAGTGTGGTTTTGATTTGCATCTCCCTGATGATTAGTGAGGTTGAGCAATTCTTCATGTGTCTGTTGGCTGCTCGGATGCCTTCCTTTGAGAAGTGTCTGTTCATATCTTTTGCCCATTTTATACTGGGGTTGTTTGTTTTTTTCTTTTCAGGATGTTTGAGCTCCTTGTAGATCCAAGATGTTAAGCCTTTGTCAGACCTGGAGTTGGCAAATACTTTTTCCCAGTCTGTAGGCTGTCTCCCTGCTCTCTTGATGGTTTCTTTGGCTTTGCAGAAGCTTGTCAGTTTAATGAGTTCCCACTTGTCTATCTTATCTCTTATAGCCCGTGTGTTTCAGGTTTTGTTCAGGAATTGGATGCCAGTTCCAATTTCCATGAGGGTATGTCCTTCATTTTCTAAGGTTCTTATGGTTTGAGGTTTTACCTTTAGGTCTCTGACCCATTTAGAGTAAATTTCTGTGTATGGGGATAGACAGGAGTCCTGTTTCAGTCTTCTGCATGTGGTCAGCCAATTTTCCCAGCACCATTTACTAAATAGGTTCTCCTCTCCCCAATGGTAGGTGGTGGAGGCTTTGTCGAAGATGAGTTGGTTGAGAAATTGAAGTTTTTGCTTCTGGAATCTCAATTCTATTCTATTGATCTATATGTCTGTTCCTATACTAATACCAAGCTGTTTTGATTATTGTAGCTTTATAGTAAAGTTTGAAGCCTGGTGATGTGATACCACCTGCTTTTTTTTTTTTTTGCTGAGGATAATTCTGGCTATTCTTGGTTGTTTGTGTTTCCATATGAATTCCCGTGTTGTTTTTTATAGGTCTGAGAAGAATGTTGCTGGTAATTTGATGGGTATTGCATTAAATCTGTAGATTGCCTGAGGTAAGATGGACATCTTCACAATGTTGATTCTTCCAATCCATGAGCATGGGATATTTTTCCACTTGATTGTGTCATCTTTGATTTCTTTCAGCAGTCTTTTGTAGTCTTCATTGTAAAGGTCTCTCACGTTTCTAGTTATGAAGACGGCAAGGTATTTCACTTTTTTAGTGGCTATTGTGAATGGAATTGTGGTTTTTATTTGGGTTTCTGTTTGGTTATTATTGGTGTAAAGAAATGCAATTGTCGTTTGCACATTTATTTTATATCCTGAGACTTTGCCAAAGGCCTTTATCAGTGTAAGGAGGTTTTTGACAGATTCTCTTGGGTTTTCAAGGTACACGATCATGTCATCTGCAAAGAGAGAGAACTTGACTTCCTCTTTTCCTATTTGAATACCCCTGATTGCCTTCTCTTCTCTGATTGCTCTATCCAGGACATCCAATACTATGTTGAACAGGAGGGGTGAGAGTGGGCATCCTTTTCTTGTTCCAGTTTTCAGGGGAAATGGTTTCAATTTTTGTCCGTTTAGGAGTATGCTGGCTGTGTGTTTCTCATAGATGGCTTTTACTATTTTGAGATATATTCCCCGTATGCCTAGATGTTCAAGGGTTTTTATCAAGAAGGGGTGCTGGATTTTATCAAAAGCTTTTTCTGTATCTAATGATGTAATCATGTGGTTTTTGTTTTGACATCGGTTGATGTATTTAATTACATTTATGGTTTTACGAATGTTGAACCAGCCTTGCGTACCAGGGATGAAGCCTACTTTGTCATGATGGATGATTTTTGAGATGTGTTGTTGAATCTGGTTCGTTAGGATCTTGTTGAGGATTTTAGCATCTATGTTCATCAAAGATATTGGCCTGTAGTTCTCTTTCTTTCTTGGGTCTTTGCTTGGCTTGGGTATCAATGTGTTGTTGGCTTTGTAAAATGATTTGGGGAGAGTACCGTCTTTCTCAATTGCATGGAATACCTTCAGTAGGATTGGTATAAGCTCCTCCTTAAATGTCTTGTGGAATACTTCTGGAAAGCCATCTAGTCCAGGGTTTTTTTTTTGTAGGTAGTTTTCTTATTATGTAGTCAATTTCCTTGATTGTTATTGGTCTATTCAGGGTCTCAACTTCTTCTTGTTTCAACCTAGGCAGGTTGTGTGATGACAGAAAGTCCTCCATTTTCGAAAGGTTTTCAATTTTGTTTTCACACTAGTGCACATAGTAGTCTCTAATGATCTTTTGTATTTCTTCAGGATCAGATGTGGCTTCATCTTTTGTGTTTCTGATTGTGTTTATTTGGGGTTTTCTCTCTTTTTCTTGGTCAGTCTAGCTAGGGGATCATTGATCTTGTTTATCCTTTCGAAGAACCAGCTTTTTGTTTCATTGATTTTTTTGTATTATATTTTTGTCTTCCATGTCCTGGATTTGGGCTTTTATTTTGGTGATCTTGATTCTTCTGCTGAAATTAGGGTTTTTGTGGTCTTGCTTTTCCTGCTTTTTTAGGTGGCTTCTTAGGCTGTTAATTTGTGATCCTTCCATTTTCTTCATGTGCATTTGTAGGGATATAAATTCCCCTCTCACTACAGCTTTTATGGCGTCCCAGAGATTTTGGTAAGATGTTTCTTCATTTTCATTTGTTTCCATGTATCTTTTTTTTTTTTTGAGTTGGAGTCTCACTCCATCACCCAGACTGGAGAGCAGTGGCCACTCCCGGCCACCGCAGCCTTGTCTGCTGGGCTCCGGCTGTCCTTCTGCCTCAGTCTTCCCAGTAGCCAGAATTACAGGCATGCGCTTCCACGCCCGGCTGATTTTTTGATTTATTGTAGAGATGAAGTCTCGCTACCCAGGTGGGTCTCGAATCTGTGGGCTCAGGCAGTTCACTCACCTCAGCCTCCCAAAGGCATGGGATTACAGGCTGAGCCACCAAGCCCAGCTCTCCATGTATCTTTTAATCTCTGTCTTGATTTCATCATTGACCCAGGAGTTGTTTAGCATCCTGCTGTTTAGTGTCCATGTCTTTGTGGGTTTTGGGGGGATCTTGTTGGTGTTAATGTTTATTTTTATTCCACTATGGTCCGAGAAGGTGCATGGTAAAATTTCAATCCTTTTAAATTTGCTTATGCTTGATTTATGGCCAAGTATGTGGTCGATCCTAGAGTACGTTCCATGTGGTGATGAGTAGAATGTGTATTCTGTGTTCTTTGGATGGAGGGTTCTGTAGGCATCAATTAAGTCCATTTGATCAAGAGTCACATTGAGGTTTTGGATCTCATTGCTGATTTTTTGTCCTGATGATCTGTCTAGGGTTGTGAGTGGGGTATTGAAGTCCCCAGCTATGATGGTATTGGAGTTGATATCTGTTTTTAGTTTACCTAGGAGCTGCTTTATGAAAGTTGGTTCTCCTATGTTTGGTGCATATATGTTTAGGATGGATATTTCTTGTTGATGGATTGAACCTTTTATCATTATGTAGTGGCCTTCTTTTTTTTTTTAATTTTTGATAGTTTAAAGAATATTTTGTCTGAGATTAAGATCGTGACTCCTCCTTTCTTTTGTGTTCCATTTGCCTGAAAATTTGTTTCCCATCCTTTTACTTTGAGTCTGTGAGTGTCCTTTTTAGTGAGGTGAATCTCTTGAAGGAAGTATATTGTTGCCTGGTGATATTTTATCCCTTTTTCCATTCTATGTCTTTTCAGTGCACATTTAGTTCATTCACATTCAAACTAGTTATTGAAATGTGAAAGTTGATCCCTATCATTATGTTCTTGTTGTTGTTCTTTCTGTTTGTGTGCTGTCTTTCTTTTGGTTCTGGAGTTGGTTCATGTGTGTTTTTAATCTTTTGCCCGGACTCTTGTGGAGAACGTTGTTGTTCTTTTTTCCTTTTCTTCTGTGTTCAATGCTTTCTTAAGTGCTTCTTGTAGAGGTGGTCTGGTGGCAGCATAGGTTCTTAGGGATTAGATATCTGGGAAAGATTTCAATTCTCCCTCACTGATGAAACTTAGCTTGGCTGGGTAGGTTATTCTCGGTTGAAATTGTTTACCTTTTAGAACTTTGAAGAGAGGGCTCCAATCTCTCCTAGCCTGGAGGGTTTTTGTAGATAAATCTGCTGCTATTCTAATTGGTCTCCCCTGGTACGTAGTCTGACCTTTTTCTCTTGCAGCCTTTAGGATTTTTTCTTTTATACCTACTTTTTTTAGATGAATTATTATATATCTGGGAGTTGGTCTTCTCATTTGTGTCTTGCAGGGGTTCTCTGAATCTCTTGTGTTTGAATTTTTTCATCCTTGATGAGATGAGGGAAGTTTTCTTGAATGATTTCATGAAATGTTTGTTCTAGTGTGACCTCTGTTTCTCTCTCTGCCTCAAGAAGACCAATTATTCTTAGGTTCAGTCTTTTGAAGTGATCATTCATCTCTTGAAGGTTTTGTTCTGTCTTTTTGAGCTTCTTTTCCATGCTTTTGACAGTTTGGGTTAGTTCTGTGTTTTGGTCTTTGTGATCTGAGATGCTTTCTTCTGCTTGGCTAATTCTGCTTTCCATGCTTATTAGTTTATTTATTTCCATCACAGTATTCTTTACTGCTGTTATTTCTGACATCAGCTCCTTCCTATTTTCCTCTGGTCTCTCCTCAATTTTTTAAATTCTCTCTATTAATGTCTTGATGTCTGGGTTTGTTGCATGTGACCAGTCATTCTGGGGGCTTTTCATTGTTTGTGTTCCAGAATGTGTTTTCTCAGTGTCTGATCTCCCTGGGGTCTGTGTGAGACTTATATTCTTCTTTTGGTTTTTCTTCATTTGTGCAGTTTTTTCCCCTTCCTTACTTTTTCCTTCTTTCCACGTCACCATCTTCTTTAATTCTGTTATTCAGGGGTAGAGGGATTGGTTTTACTTCTGTTTGTTCAGTCTTCTATTCTTTATGTATGTCCTCTTACTTTGTTCAATTTAGAGTTGCACTGTAGGTTGGGGGTGGTCCTTTTTGCAGTTTTGAGATTTACTTAAGGGGGGAGCTGTGATTCAAAATCTATCCTCAGGTCCTGGTATTTGCCGACAGGTGTATGGATAATCTGAAACCCACTTCTTACTGCCTTGGAATCTGTCCATGCAGTGGGGCTGTAGGTTCACTCCCTGAAATAAAATGTGATTAGCAGAGGGAAGAGAATGGAGCAGACAGTGGGGAGAAGAGGGGGGTGGAGAGATAGAGGAGTAAGGGGGAAAACAAAGAGTGTACCAACAAAGGAGAGAGAGACCTATACTGAAACAGATAAAAACAATAGACCACAGCTACAGACTAACCAACTCCCATACAAAAAAAAATAAAACGTACAATGATGGTAACATACAAGCTAACCAACCACCTTATTGGTGTGCTTTTCCTCTATACAAAGATATAGTTTACAGAGAGGAGAAAAGAGAAGAAAAGGAAGAGGAAAAAAAGAAAAACAGAAAAAAATAGGAACAATACAGTAGGAATAGAATTAAGTCATTAAACTAACAGAACCAATCAAGCACACTCTGAGACTTTTCGTTTAAGTCCAATGTCCTTTCTGCTCTGATTTCTAGCTTTCTTTTCAAGCTGATAAATTAGTTCACAGTTAGGGTCAGTTGCCCCTGGCCTGCTGTGAAGGACAGTTCAGATCACCCTCTGTTCACCACTCTGGCCTGTGTCTGTTTTTCAAGCTTGTTTCTCCTGTTTCGGTGTTGTTACCTTGAATCGCCAGCAGGTGGTGCTATCTCAGCTGCTCGCCCCAGAGGGGGTGGGGCCGAACAGGAACCCCCTCAGAGGCCGGAGATGGAAGCCTGCCTCAGGGCACTTGGGAGGAGACCCACCGCAGACAGGAAGTCAGGGTCTCAGAAGAGGTGGCAGCAATCCCAGTAGATCTTGCCTGCAGGGGCTTCAAGGACTGAAGTCGTGGATCACCTCAGGCACGGGTGGCGCGATGTGCTATGGACACCACAGAGGCTGCGGAGGCACCGGCAGCTGCTGTGTCTGCACTGCAGTGACTGTCCAGACCGCTGCGATGCCCCAGCAGTGGCAACGGCCAAGCTCCGTGTGAAGAGCAGGCTGCAATGTTGGGGTCTGCAGCGCCCGGGGAGAGAGCCAGAGACCCTCTGCATTCTCCTTTGCAGAGGGTTTCATAGACCAGGTTACCCCATCACTATCTTACCGGAAGTCCAACTCTTTCTTTCTTTTTTTAAGGGAGGAATAACTATTTTTGGTGAGGATATGAAGAAATTGGAATCCTCATACTTTGCTGGTGGGAATGTGAAATGGTGCAACTACTGTGAAAAACAGCCTGATGGCTCCTCAAAATGCTAAACATAGACTTGCCTTTATTCCTTTTTATGACTGAGCAATTCCATTATAGATGTAATTATTATTTTATTATTATAGATCCAAGAGAAGTGAAATATATCCACATGAAAACTTATGCATGAATGCTCACAGCAGCATTATTCATAATTTCCAAAAAGCAAAAACAACTCAAAGTTAACTGGCCAATGAATGGGTCAATAAAATGTGCTCTCTCTATATATATATTATTCAGTCATAAAAAGGAATAAAGTTTTGATTTATACTGCATCTTGAATGAGACTTGAAAGCATTAGGCTAAAAGAAAAAAATCCAGTTACAAATAGACAAATATTGTATAATTTCATTTATATGTCATATCTAGATGGAAAATCCATAGGGATAGAAAGTAAATTAGTGACTGCCCGGATATGGGGGGAAGGAAAATTGAAACCAACTAGAAATAGGTATGAGATTTCTTTTGGGATGATGGACATGTTCTAGAATTAGATAGTGGTGATAGTTGTGCAACATAGTAAATATACTAAAAACTACTGAATCAAACACTTTAGAATGATAGATTTTGTGTTATATAAATTGTATCTTAAAAATAAAAATATGTTCATGGTAGAAAAAAGTTAACTCTCCTCAAAATACATGTGTAACCATGATTCTGACTTTTAAAACTAGAGATTGCTTTTTCTTTCTTTGAACTGTTTATAATTTGAGTTATACAGGAGTTTATTTTTATGTCTGTGTTCTTTTGATCAACATTACATTTATGAGACTTGTACACGTTATTACACATATAATAGTTTGTTTATTCTGGTTACTCTTTAGTATCTACTTGTATGACTATAACATAGTTTATCTCTTTAACTTTTGATAAACATTGAGTTGATTACATTTAGAAACACTGATGCTGTAAGCATTCTTGTTCATGTCTGATGGTGAACATATGTATACACTTCTGGTGAATGTATAACTAGGTGTAAAATTTCTTTGCCATAGTGCAAAAATATATTCTGGTATGGAGTTTTCAGTATTTTTTTATACATTTTGTCAATTCAAAACATTATTCTCAATTTCATTTTCTGTCTATATGTCTGTGTGGGTTTAAAATTTTAAATGTTGCATTTGTTTTTATACTTGTATGTCTATTTAGATATTCATATGTTTTCTCTTTTAATATATCATTGTGCATTCAAAAACAAATTGCCAGCAAATTATATAGCCTAGATGAAATGAAAAAATTTTTAGGAACATAATTTATCAAAACTGATCCAAGAAGAAGTAGACAATCTCAACAAATTTATAACAAGTAAAGAGACTGAATCAGTAATCAAGAACCTCCCAACAAAGAAAGATGCAGGTTACTAGCTAATTCTACCAACCATTTAGAAAAGAATTAACACTAATCATTCTTAAACTTTTCTAAAATAGAAGAGGATAGAACACTTTCTAACTCATTTTAAGAAGCCTGAGTACCCATGATACTGAAACCAGGGAAAAACATAATAAGAAAACAAAACTACTGACCAATATTTCTTATAAGCATAGACGCAAAAATCCTCAATAAAATACCAGAAAACTAAAACCAACAGCATAGTAAAAAAATTTTGTACCCTGGTTATATAGCATTTATCCCAGAAATTCATGATAGTTCAATATACAAATAAATCAATGTAATACACCAAGGAAAAAAATAACATGATTATTTCAATTGAAACAGAAAGACTTTGACGACATCTATCACACTTTCATGATAAAAACACTGAGAAAACTAGCATTGTAAGAAAACAACCTCAAAATGATAAAAGGTATTTATGAAAAACCCACAGAAACATACTCGATGTTGAAAGTCTAAAAGCTTTTCCTCCAAGATCAGGAAGAAGACACTGCTGCCAGCTTTCTTCACTGCATTCAACATCGTACTGAAATCTGGTCAGAGCAAATAGGAAATAAAAAGGAATGAAACATCCAAATTGGAAAACAGGAAGTAAAACTGTCTGTATTCACAGATGACATGATCCTACGTATAGAAAATCCCAAAGAACACACACACACACACACACACACACACACACACACACAGTCTACTAGAGCTAGTAAACAAAGTCATCAAAGTTGCAGGACACTAGATCAATATGCAAAAATCAGTTTTGTTTCTATATACTTGCAATTAGCAATTTAAAATGAAATTAAGAAAATAATTCCATTGATAAAACAGCTTCCCCCCCCAAAAAAAATATGCAAGAATAAATTTAAACAAGAAGGTGAAAGACTTGTTCACTGGAAACTGCAAAACATTGCTGGAAAAAAATTAAAATAGACACAAATAAATATTCATTGATTGGGAGTATCCAATATTAATGGATTGGAAAACTTTCTATTTTTTTTTTTTAGTTGGAGTCTCATCTGTTGCTCAGACTGGAAACAGTGGCACGCTTCCAGCCACTGCAGCCTCGACCTGCTGGCCCTGGCAATCTTTCTGCCTCAGCCTTCCAAATAGCTGGAACTACAGGGCACGCTACTATGCCTGGCTGATTTTTTGATTTATTGTAGAAATGAGGTCTCGCCAAGTTGCCCAGGCAGGTCACGAACCCACTGGCTCCACTTACCTCAGCCTCCCAAAGTGCAGGATTACAGGCTCAGCACTGAGCATGGCTAAGACTTTCTATTATTAACATGATGATACTATTCAAAGCACTCTACAGACTCAATGCAATCCTTATCAAATTCCAACAACTTTTCAAGAAATGGAAATATTGAATCTTATATTCATATGCAATTGCAAGGGTCCCTATGTACCGAAACAATGTTGAAAAGGAAGAAGAAAGTTGAACGACTCACACTTTTCAATTTCAAACTTACTAAAAAGCTATAATAATTAAAGAAGTATGGTACCAGCATAAAGATAAATATATCCAGTGCAATGTAATTAAAAATCCATAAATAAACCCATACATCTATTCCAAAATTATTTTCAATGAAGAATCCAAGATTATTCCATGGAAAAAAATAGTCTCAACAAGTGGTTCTGAAAGAACTGAAGATCCACATGCAGAAGGATAAAGTTGTACCCCTACCTCATAATACACGAAAATGAAACCAATGTAAACAAGACCTAAACATAAAAGATAAAATCATAACATTAATAAAAGAAAACATGGGAGTAAATTTTCAAGACCTTGGAATTAAATTCTTAGCTATAACATCAATAAAAGAAAAAATAGATTAATTGGACTTCATCCAAAGGAAAAACTTTTGTGTATCAGAAAACATGATCTAAAAGAGGAAAAGACAGCATAATAGTGGGAAAAATTTTGCAAATTATTTATCTGTTAATGAGCTAGTATTAAGAATATATAAAAAATTATTACAACTTAACAAAAAGACAAACAATCCAATTAAAAATGGGTGAAGGACTTGCATAGACTGTTCTCAAAGAAAATGGCCAAAAAACACATGAAAATAATCACATCATTAGTCATTTGAGAAATGCACATCAATACCACAAGAAGATACTGTTTCACATCCACTAGAATAGCAAGAATTTAAACATGAAAAATAACAATTGTTGGTGAGTTTTTGGGAAAAAAAATTGCCAATGGGAATGTAGAATGGTGTCATTGTGATGGTAAAGTTTGATGGTTCCACCAAAAGCTGAACATAGAATTACCATATGACCCAGCAACTATACTCCTAGATATATAGCCAGAAGACTTGAAAACAGGTATTCAAAAAAATGACTGTACATACACATTTATAGAATCAGTACTCACAAGAGCCAAAAAGCAAAACAACTCAATTTTCAACAAATGCATAGATAAACCAATTGTGATACATGCATACAGTGTAATAGTACTCAGCCATAAAAAGAAATGAAATACTGACATGCCACAAAATGGATAAACCTCTAAAACATTATGCTAAATAAAAGAAGAGGGATGGAAAAGATCACATATTGTATGACTGTACCTATACATGAAATATTCAGAATAGGTAAATCCATATAGACAGAAAGCAGGTTGGTGGTTACCAGGGATTGGGGGCAGGGAGGAATTGGGAGTAACTCCTTAATGAATATGGGGTTTTATTTTGGGTGATAAAGTTATTTTGGTATCATACAGCGGTGGTGACTGCACATTTTGTATAATTCTGAATGTTACTGAATTGTTTACTTTAAAATGGCTCATTTATGTTATGTAAATTTCTCCATAATTTTTACAAATATTAGAATTTATTTTTTTAAAAAGGAGAGAGGGGAAGAGCTTGATGCAGGTAAACTGGATGCATCAGTCCGTGCTAATGACTCTACAGGAGTCTGACCTTTGTTGATAAAGCTAACTACCTATAAACAAAAAAAAGAAAGAAAGAGAGAGAAAGAGAGGAAAAGAGAGAAGGAGGAAGGGAGAGAAAGAGGAAGGAAGGAAGGGAAGGAGGGAAAGTGAAAGAAAGAAAAAAAGAAAGAAAGGAAGGAAGGAAGGAAGAGAGAAAGGAAGGGAGGAAAAGTGAAAGAAAGAAAGAAAGAGAGAGAAAGGAAAAAAAGAAAGAAAGGAAGGAAGGAGGGAAGGAAGGAAGGAAGGAAGAAATAATTCTTGCAATACTTAATTCATTGTTATTATCTTATTTCTTCCTAAATTTGATTTATCATATTATTTTTTGCATCTATATCACAATTCATATAGGCATATATTTTCAGAAATTTTTGTTTTTGATATCAAGTTATAGTAGTCACAAATGAATTTGGAGAATATTTACTTTTTAGATCCCCATATGAATTTGTATGTGATAGTGATGACTTGTTCTTTGAATGCTTGTAAAACCATCTGGTAAATCTAGAACTTTTTTTAGTGAGTACTTTTAAACTGATTTCATTGTCAATTAAATATATGATTATTTAGATTGTGTATTTTTTCTAAGTCAGGTTTGCTAATTTAGCACGTCTGGGAAGAGTGTAAGTGCTCAATTTTATTGGTTTATTGTGAATTTTATTGGCTTAGGATTAAAATTTATTGACATCAAGTTTTTCATCATATTTTATAATTTCATATTTAATTTTGCATGTCAAATTATATCTTTTATTTTATTACAAATATTGTGTATTTGTGCCTTCTCTCTTTCATTCATGATAATAACCTCAGAGAATTGTGTATTTTATTGGTTTTCTAAAAAATAATTTTTAGTTTGGTTGATCAGCTCTGTTATATCTTTTTCTCAATTTCATTAGTTTTTGTTTTTTTTTTGAAGATACTTTTCTTTTTTTTATTACTAATCAATATTTTTTATTATGGTTTTGTGGGGTACAGTTAAGGGTTAGGTGTACAA